>NW_024104944.1:0-98713 GCF_003945595.2 Pipra filicauda | reverse complement strand
TACCTCGAGGTAGAAGAGGACAGAGGGATGCCCGGGCAGCAGGGGATGCTCAGGCACCAGAGAATGCAGGGGTACCCCAGGATACAGGAGGAGAGGAGGCCTAAGGACCAGGGAATGCACAGGGATTGGGGGATTCCTGGGCACCAGGGGATGCAGGAGGGTTCAGGGGGACC
The DNA here is from genome assembly GCF_003945595.2 of Pipra filicauda. NCBI lineage: Eukaryota > Metazoa > Chordata > Aves > Passeriformes > Pipridae > Pipra > Pipra filicauda. The sequence continues at coordinate 98,540 of NW_024104944.1, read as the reverse complement.
AGGGGAATGCCCAGGGATCAGAGGGGCACATCAGGACTGGAGGCCACGCTGACACCAGCAGCACAGAGGGACTGGGGAGAGCAGGGGGACTGGTGGGTCGACATGGGGACCAGGGGGGCACATTGGCACTGGTGGCACCCAGAGGGACAGGGCTGCCCGCACAGGGACCATCCCGTCAGGAGGGGACAAGGGGCCGTGTCCCCAGCCAGCTGTGCCACCCTCCACCTCACCCTCCCTCTGCAGGGCCCCCCAGCAGGGCACCGGGCTCTCCCTGACACCCCAAATTTACAGCTGCGATTCCCCAGGGTTTAAAGGACATCAAAGGCCCCTCCTGGGCCCCGGGCCCCCCTCTCACCCCTGCCCTGCCCATTACCCTTATTTATGGCAGCACCCCAAAGCAGCGCCGGGGGGAGGAGGGGGAGGAGGAGGGCTGGGGGCTTTGTTAACCTCCAGCCCTAATGGGGAACACATGGCAAGACCCCGGCAGGGGGAAGGGGGGGGTTGTCTCCCTGTCCCAGCTCAGGGTTGAGGGGTGCTGGACACCCTGGGGAAGGGGGAGAGGGGTTGGGGGCGGCTGGGGCAGCACAGCCCGTGCCCCCCACCCCCTTCCCGGGAGCGGGGAGCGGGGCCTCTCCTCGCCCCGCCAGCTTATTCATCTTGTTAATCAAAGCAGGGCCGGGAGAAAATGTGCTGCGGCCGGGGCTGGCGGGGCTGCCAGGGCGCTGCGCTCCCCCTTCCCCCTCCTGGAGCCCCGCCAGCCCCGGGTCCGGCACCGCTGACGAATGGCCAAGAAAATGGGGTAGATTGGGGGCTGTCGCCGTAAATCACGGCCCCGCGCCGCAGGTGGGGTTTCCCTGGCAAGGGAAAGACACGGAGCCCGAGCCCGGAGCCCCGCGGGGGGAACGGGAATCCCCCGGGTGGAGCGGCCGGTGGGCACCGCTCCCTCCCGCCGCACCTGCCCGCACCTCGAGCCCCTGGCACCGGCCCGCGCTCCGGCCGCTCACCTCCTCCTGGGAAAAAATAATAATAAAAAAAAAAAGCCTTTCCAGGGCAAAAACCCACTCAAGTTGGCAAATATTTGCTGCCCTCCCTCCTCCCCTCTCCAGAAACACTCGATGCCTTTTGCATTTATCACTACTGACCTACATTTTTCCCCCCCTCCCGGAGCCTTTCGGGAAGGCACAGCCTTCCCCCCCCACCCCGTGCCGGCTGAGATGTCCCCAGGGTCCCCCCTCCACTGGCAGGGGACCTGTCACGTCATGTCCCGATCCTGCTGAGCCCATCCCTGGTGCTCGAGCACCCCCTTGACATCAACCACGTTTCCCCCCCCCTCCTCTAGAGCTCCTCAAACCCCACCGTGGGACTCTTTGTGCTTCCCAAAGCAAACAGAGGAGGGAAGGTGCGGCCGCCTCGAGGATGCTCCCGAGGGAAAGGGGGTGGGGGGGTGGCAGGGAAGGGGTTAAGCGGGTTATAAATTACCCATGGATGTGGAAATGTGACTGAGAGGAATAGAAAGCAAACTCTGCCTGCTGGATTCTTTGCATTTCTTGCCTCTTTATTTTTCCCCCAGGTCACTTTAAAAGGATGCAGGCAGTCGAGGCAGCCTCTCCTCCCGCTTTTCCCGGGGTTTGGGGTTGTTTTTCTTGTTTGTTTTTTACACCCTGGCCCTTGAGCCAGATGCTGTCTCCGTCCAAGGATTTTATGGAGCGAGCTCTGGCTGGGAAATCAAGTAATTAGATTAATTCAGGGCCCTGGTGACACATGATGGAAGGTGATGGCTGGTGGGAAGCTGGACCGAGGATGCTCCGCGCGGGTTTGGGGATGTCACCGGGGTCACCCAGCTCCGTCCGAGGGGAGTCACACCCCGCCTGGGCAGAGCAGGGAGTTTGTCCCCCTGGCCAGATCCTGCACCACAACAGGGCAAGGAGGGCCTGGGAAGGGAGCCACGCCGGGGGGGGGGGCAGCCGGACCACGCCGGCCCCGCGGGACCCCCGTGCTGACGCCGACGGCCCGGGCCGGGGGTCCGAGGGGGGGGCGGGCACAGATCCTGCCTCTGACCGGTGCCTGTGAGCATGACTGGCCCGTGGGCTGAGGGAGCAGCTTTAAAGGTCACTGTCAAAGGGCAGAGCTGACCACAGCTGCCACTGAGCGGCCGAGGCGCTGACTCAGAGACAGCGGCTCGGCCACCTCCGGCTGCTCCCGGACGGAGCTGGACACCAACCCTGGCACTGCCCGGCTTCGGGGGGCTGGGTTTGTCCCCCCACCCTGTGCCCATCCCACAGGCTCAGGTGCTGCCGTGGGGCGGGGAGAGCAAATGTCCCTGTGCCACTTGTGGCACGTCCCAGGTGACGCCGGGGAGATCCGAGGCTCCCCTCCCCTCCTGATGCCACTGTGCCCCCCTCTGCCCCCCAGCACAGCCTCAAGCCACTCTCTGGTGACGCCTTTGCCACGTCCCCTCTGCCAACACCCCTCCCCATCCCTGCTTCCCAGAGCCACCGCGCTCAATCCCACATTCCGGGTGCGAACCGAGGAGCTCGGCCAGGGGCTGGAGGAAGCAGATGGGGGAAGGGGGGTGGGCAGTGCAGGTGGGCAGCCGGGGCGGCCGCTGGTCCCGATTCCAGCTCCAGGGGAGGGGGATTTCTCCTTCTCCCCGCTCCCAGCACCCACCGCTGGCTCCGGTCCCGGGGTGGCTTCCCGGGGGGATCGGGGCGGTGGGTCGGGATCGCGGGCGGCCGCCAGAGCCCCGAGGCGGCCGTGATTCACTCGGCCAGACTGCGGCCGCTGGGGCTGAAGTTTCTCAGGCTGGGTGGCTCCCGGAGCCTGACATTTTTGGGAAATTTCAACAAAAACAGTTCGGAAGCTTCCAAAAAACAGGACGATGGGAAAAGGCATTGTTCGGGCTCCCTCCCCCTCTCGTTCTTTTATTGTGTTTCCTAATCCCTGCAATCCCTTGCTGGTGCCCAACACCTCGGAGCCCCACGCAGTGTCACCCCCCCCCTTCCTCGTGTGACAGTGGGGCTCAGCCCCCCCCGCCCCCATCTGTGGGGCATCCAAGGCCACCCAGGTGTCCCCTGCCACCCTCCACACTCCGTGTCCAGCAGGGAATGGTGTTCCCTGTCCTCACAGCTGGGGACATGCCACACTTGGGGACAGTGGCCTTGCCATGGACCACGACCTGCTGTCCTGGGGGTCTGTGACCCGTCTGGGGGTCTGCAAAGCTCTCAGTGCCACCGAGACCCCGGGCAGGGGGACAGGAGGGGACATTGGGGGGTGCCCAAGTGGGTGGCTTTGCCCTGGTGCTGGTGGCACAACCGGAAGTGCCACCACCCCTGGGACCCCTGGGGACAAATGCAGACACGGTCTGGGGGGGACTTGGAGCCACTTGGGGGTTTTTTTCCGCTTTTGGGGGTTTTTGGGGAGGAAAAAACAGAGATGATGGATTCGATAGAAAACACCGGGATTTATGGGATGATATTCCCGTTTTCACCCCAAAAATAAGTAATGACAAGGGTTTGGATCTTAGAGACGCTTCGAGCGGGGGGAGCCCGCGGGAGGGGGGGGCCGGTACAGGGGCGAGAGCGGCCCCGGGGGCGCGGGAGGGTCCGTGGCGGCCGCGCGTGAGTCACCCGTGGGCCGGCGGCCCCGGGGAGGCTCTTACTCACCTACCGGGGGGGTCGGGAGGAGCGGGACACCGGCCCCGGGGCGGGGTAGGGTGGGGGGTCCGGCATCCCCCGGCGGCAGCGGGCACCGGGCGGGGGCCAGTCCCGGGGCCGGTCCCGGGGCCGGTACCGGAGCGGGGCGGGGGGGCGGCGGGGCCGGTGGCTTTCTGCCCCCCCGGGGGCGGTCCCGGGGCGGGGCCAGGGCGGCAGTTGGGGCTTTGGTAACCGGGGGTTGCTCAGACTTGCTCGGGACTTCCCCGGACGTGCCGGTGCGCTCCGCCGCCCCGGGCACCGACGGGCACCGGAGCCGGCCATGCCGCCGCCGCCGCTGCTCCCGATGCTCCCGCTGCTGCTCCTGCTCTGCCCGCGCCTCGCCCGCGCCGACCCGCTCGCCTGTGAGTACCGGGAGCACCGGGCGGCTCTCGCAAGGTGGGCGCGGGGCGGGCGGGGGTCCCGTCGGGGCCAGGCGGGCGCTGCGCGGGTCCCCCCGGGGCTCTCCCGTTCCGCTCCGTGTGGTCCGTCCCTCCCCGGCCCCGGCGTGCGGAGCCCCCTGGGGCTCCCCCGCTCCTTCCCGCGTGTCCCGTCCCCCCCGTCCCCGGGATGCGGAGCGGTCGCGGGAGCCGCGGGGACACCGCCGGTCGCACCTCGGGGCTGCGCTTCGCCTCCTGTGGAGGGGAACGGAGACCCCCCCGCGGAGGGCAGCCAAGACCCCCCATCGCCCCCCGACAGGCAGCCGGGAACCCTCCTCCCCGTCCCCGCAGCCCAGCCGGGACCCCCCCGCCCCTTCTCTCCGCAGAGAACAATAGAGGAACCTTTTTTTTGCTCCCCCCCCATCCCCGAGAGCAGCGGGGGAACCCCCCTCCCCCGGAGCAGCGAGTGCTCCCTCTCCTCACGGAGAAGAGGGACCCCTCTCCCTGGGAAGGGCTGGTCCCCCCTTGTGCCCCCTCCCCGCCGTCCAGCCCCCCCCTCCCGCAGAACAACGCGGCTCCATTCCCCACCCAGGACAATGGAAACCCCCGGCCTCGGCCCGGAGAACAATAGCGAACCCCTTCCCCACGCGACCCCCTCCCACCCCCGGGAGCCGTCACCCCCCTTTTGCTCCCCCCAAAGCCTCTGAGACCCCCCCCTCCTTCTCCTTAAAACAACGGGGTCCCCCCTCGTCCCCCGAGAGCCGCCCCCCTCCCAATCCCAGAGAACAATGAATCCCCTTTTCCCACCCAGAACAATAGGGATCTCCCTCCTTCCCCCACGGAGAACAATGACCACCCCTCGAGCCCCCCTCCCAAAAATAAATCCCTCGGCGGGGCTCCGCAGTGATGCCCAATTTGGGGGGCCCAGCGGGCGGTGGCAGGTCCGGGAGGTGCCACCTGTGGGCTGAGCCGTGGGCGGCCTCAGCCCCGCGGGGATCGGGGTCCCCCCTCGCCAAACGAGGGGACACACGAGGGGGGTTCTTCCCCCCTCCCCTCGGAGCCCTAAACGCGACCGAGCCCCCCCGTCCCACCACCCGCCGCCTCGTCGCCCCCCCGAGCCGGGGGGAGGCGAGATCCCGCTCCCCGCAGCAGGAAGTTTGGCTTCCTCCCTATGATGGGAATTTCTCAAGGCGATGGATGTTCCTCGCCCCGACGCGCAAACGGGACCCGCCAAGAAAAAACCACCGCGGCTCCCGCGTCCCCTCCCCGGCGGCACCGCGGGGTCCCGGACACCGCGGGCGGACCCCCCGACCCGCCCGCGTCCTCCTCGAGGGGGGGAATCTTTAAGAGCGTTAATTGGGGCACGAATTGCCGGAGCGACGGAGGCTGGGGAGGAAAATCGCTCCAAAAATCCCTTCAGGGGCCGTTAACGCCAGCGGCCGAATCCCGGTGGGTTTCCACCGGGAGCGGTGCCCACCCCAGTGCCCACCCCGCTGCCTGGAGGGTTTAATCCCACCGGGAACAAGGCGAGGCCGCGGCCGGCCCCTCGCTGGGGGTGACCCCGCAAGTTTCTCCTCCCGGTCAGGGGCAGCCGGTGCCGGATTCGCCCTCCCCGGACCCCCCGTTCCCCCCATCCCCACGGGGGTCCGGGGCAGCGCTCGCCCCGCGGCCCCCTCGACGTGCGGCGCTGGGGAAGGCGAAGCCAAATGTCCTTTTAGAGAGTGAAAGTTTCCCCTCGGTGCAGCTCGGCCGCGCTGGAATGCCTGGGCTTTTTATAAATCCCTCCTCGAGCCCAGGGATGGGCACGAGAAATGCCAGTCGGAGATGAGAAAAGGGGGGGAAAAAAGAGTGGAAACCGGGGTGGAAAAGAGGGATAGAGCATTTCTGCGTGTCGTGTCTGCCTCGTTGCTCGGGCTTTAGAAGAGCTCTAAAGAGGTATATATTTAAATTTATTTTTCCTGTGGAATTCGGAGCTTCCCAAATTCCCTTTTGTTCTTCAAGGCAATTATTTCTCTTTTTCTTTGGACCCCTGCACAGCTCCATAAATCTTTTTTAACTGCGTGATCTCCGACACTTATCGGAGAGGATTGGGGTCGGGTTTTTTTTTTTTCCCCTTTTCTTTCCCCAACTCCTTAAAAAAAAAACCCTCCGATATAAAACTGAAATGAAATCCGGCCCTTCGGAAGAAAAGCATAAACGTTCCCGACACCTTGGAAATGTGGTTTTACTTTATAGCATTACTTAGCACCTGATCAGCAATTTTTTTTTTCTTTTTTTTTGCAACAGAGAAGCCATAAAACCCCCCAAGCAGGTATTTTCCTTGCAACTTGCACATTCCACAGGCTGCCTGTGTCTCTCCCCGGCCCTTTTCCCCTCCGATCGGAAAACTTCACACTTTTCCCTTTTAAAACACATGTTCGGCTCCGTGGCTGCGCAGAGCAGAGGAGGGGGGGAAAAAATCCAGGGGAAAAGAAAATAAATATATGTTTATATATAATTGGCCCCTCCAGAGGCTCCTGCTTGAAGGAGGGGGGGGGGAAAGAAAAATTCCAGGAAAAAAAAAAAAGAAATAGAGAGAGAAAATTGGCCCCTCCAGAGGGTCCTGCTCGGAGAACGGGAAACGTGTCTGGTTTTCGGTGCTCGTGTGTGTTTCTGGGGCTGTTTAGATTAAGATTTGGGAGAATTAGGGCTTGGAGTGGCAGATCTGTTACGAGCAGAGCCGGAGCAGCTCCGGGCTCGGCTCGTGGAGGAGCTGGAGCAGGATGGGCTCGTTGGCAGAGCCGGGGGATGAGTTTTTTTGGAGGCCTCGCTGGCCTTGGGAAGGGTTTGTTTTGGGGGGTGGATCCGTATTGCCCGTGGATGCCCCGGGGTATCCCGACCAGCCCACGGGCACTCAGGGTACCCCAAGGGACTCGGCACCAACCCATGGGGTACCTGGCACCACTCCGTGGATGTTTGGGGTGCCTGTACCAATCCATGGGTACTCAGAGCACCTTGGAGTACCTGGCACCGCTCCATGGACGTCTGGGGTACCCCAGAATATCCAACACCAACCCATGGATGTTTGGGGTACCCCGAGGTACCCCGAAGTATCCAGCACCAATCCATGAATGTTTGGGGTACCCCGAAGTATCCAGCACCAATCCATGGATGTCTGGGGCACCCCAGAGCATCCAGCACCAACCCAGGGATGATTGGGGTACCCCACACCACCATCTCCCCGATGCTTTTCCCCCTGGATTCCCTTCCTCCCACCTCACCAGCCTCCCCCAAGCAGAGCAGGAACCCCTAATTAAGTATCTCGGGCATAACGAGGCTCTTGGAGCACTAATTGTGCCGGGTGGGAGCCGGAGGAAGCGGCAGGGACCCCTCGTCAGGATCCCTCCGGCACAACAAGGACCTTGGAATGCGGGGTGGGAGCCGGAGGAAGCCCCGGGGACCCCTCGCCAGGATCCCTCCGGCACAACAAGGACCTTGGAATGCGGGGTGGGAGCCGGAGGAAGCCCCGGGGACCCCTCGCCAGGATCCCTCCGGCACAACAAGGACCTTGGAATGCGGGGTGGGAGCCGGGGCGGGCGGCGGGCGCTGAAAGCCGATCGGGGCCGGGAGGTCGGAGGGGAGGGGAGGTCGCGGCACTTTCCGGGAGGTAATTTGGGAATATTAGCCCGGCGCGTGCGGATGGAGCCGATAAGGCTGACGGACACGGAACACCCCGGAGCCTTTGGAAGCCTCGCGGTGGAGAAGTTTTGGGATAACCCGGGGCATGGGGGGGGTGTTTCCCATGGTGAGGGGGTTTGATGGCGCGTGGTTGGGATGAGTGGGATGAAGCAACTTCCCGGCCCTCGCTGGTGTGATCCAGGTGGGAATGCCGACCCTCGGAAAAGGAGGGGGGGGGGAGGAAATCCCTTAGATTTTCCAGAGTTGCTTTGGAAATCTTTTTGTCCCGACAAACTTCCAAAGCCACAACCCAGTCCTGCCCCAGCCCTGGGGGGGGAAAAAAAAAAGGGCTTAAAATAGGCATAAAAAGCACTTAGAAAGGTATAAAATAGATATTAAAATAGATATTAAAATAGATATTAAAAGTATTTGGGTAGATAGGAAATGTATTTAGGTATCAGAGTAGATATCAATTGTATTTAAATAGATAAAAATAGATGTGTATTTAGATATGGGCTAGATGTGTGTTTAGATGTAGAAAAGAGATAAAACCTATTTAAATATATATAAAAGAGATATCAAATGCCTTCAGATATAAAATGGATATAAGATGCACATAGACAAAGGACAGATATAAAACGTATTTAAATCAGCATAAAACAGATACAAATTTGGAACCTTCAATACAAACATCATTAAATCGATGTAAAATAGATATAAATGTATTCAAATTGACGTAAAATAGAGATGCCATGATTTAAATCAACATAAAATAGATGTTGATCTGAAATGGGCACGTGATGATTCAAATTGACCCAAGATAGATATGCAGTGGTTTAAATTGACCTAAGATAGACATACAATGGTTTAAATTGACCTTAGATATGCAATAGTTTAAATCTATATAAAACAGATAGGATGATCTAGCTAAATGCAAAATAGATAAACAATGCATTTAAATAGATAAACAATGCATTTAAATAGATAAACAATGCATTTAAATAGATAAACAGTGTATTTAAACGGGTATGAAACGCACTCAAATAGGTATAAAATGCATTCAAATTGGTATAAAATGCATTTGAATAGGTACAAATCGCATTTAAATGAATACAGAAGACACACAGATGTACTTATAGTATCTAAGATGGACAACAAACGCCCTTAAATCACCTAAAACAGACCCAAGAGGCATTCAAAAAGCCATATTTACCTCCATAATTGACGTTATTCCCCCCCCCTCCCCCCCCGCTCTCTGTCTCTCCGGCTGCAGACCCCGCCGTGATTTCCCCCCAAGACCCCACCCTGCTGATCGGCTCCTCGCTGGTCGCCACGTGCACGGTCAGCCCGGACTTTCCGCTGAAAGCCGAGGACCTGTACTGGACCCTGAACGGGCGGCGCCTTCCCGCCGCCTCCTACGCCGCCCTCGGGCCCTCCACGCTCAGCGTGGCCCTCGCCCGCCTCAACGGCTCCAGGCAGCAGTCGGGGGACAACCTGGTGTGTCACAGCAGAGACGGCGGCATCTTGGCCGGCTCCTGCCTTTACGTTGGACGTACGTCGTCGGCGCGGCGGTCGCGTCCCCCCCGGCTCCCCTCGCGGGGCTCCCCGGGATGCCCCCCTTGGTTCTCACCAAAGCCGCTCCACTTGGAGCTCCCCACGCCGGGAGAGAGGGCTGTTTTTGGCAAAAAAACCCCCCCGCGCTTGTCCGAATCAATAATCGTAAGATTTTTATCTCCGGGGCTATTTTTAAAATGAGAGGACGACGCTGACGCCCCGGGAACACAGGATCGGGACGGGGAATGCGGCTCTTGGATTTGTTTTTTTTTTGGGTCGCTACGTCCCGGGGAATACAGAGGCTTAGATGGGAATGCGGCTCGGGTTTGGGGTTTGGGTTGCCGTGGCTGGAAAAAAAAACGGGCTCTGGAAATTCTTGTTTTTGTTTTTTTGTCTCCCAGTACCCCCAGAAAAACCAGTCAACATCACTTGCTGGTCCAAAAACATGAAGGACCTGACCTGCAAGTGGGCGCCGGGGACAGAAGGAGAGACCTTCTTGCACACCAACTACACCCTCAAGTACAAGCTCAGGTGGGTGTTCACCTTAATTCCGGTTATTGTTAAAAACACCGGTGTGGGATTTAATGGGAAACAGGGAATGTGGTGCCCAAGGCCTCCTGGCTGAGCCCTGTTTGGGGGTGGTGCTGCCGTGAGGAGTTTTTTGGGTCTCACGGTGCTGGGGAGGAGGAGGAGGAGGGTGAGAAGCCGCCGTGGCCCTGGTTGAGTTGGCACCGCCGGGTGAGCCGTGGGGCTGGTAACACAATTCCAGCAGCGTGGAATGGCAGATAAACGGGCCGTGGGAGCGGCTCCTCCGGGGACGGGTGAGCACCCACAGCTCCCGGCACTGCCGGTGCCGGCGCTCACGCCCTGCCCGCAGGTGGTACGGCCGGGACAACACCTGCCAGGAATATCACACGGCCGGGCCCTACTCCTGCCGCATCCCCAAGGACCTGGCCCTCTTCACGCCCTACGAGATCTGGGTGGAGGCGTCCAACCGGCTGGGGGTGGCCGTGTCCGACGTCGTCATGTTGGACATCCTCAACGTGGGTGAGCCACGCCGGGCGCGTCACCGTGTCACCGGTGACCCCGCGGGGAGCGGGAGGGGAGCGGGAGGAGGGTTCAGCGCCGGGATGGGGCGGAAGGGGGGGGGCAGCAGGAAATGGGCGATATGTGAGCAGAATTGCTCCTAATCGAATTAGGCTGTTTGCTCCGAGTGGGTTTTACATCTGCGGCTCCTTAACCCCCGCGGCCCCGCGGCGCTGCCCTGTCCCCGCAGTCACCACCGACCCGCCGTCGGACGTGCACGTCAGCCGCGTGGGGGACCTGGAGGACCAGCTGAGCGTGCGCTGGAGCTCCCCGCCGGCCCTCAAGGATTTCCTCTTCCAAGCCAAGTACCAGATCCAGTACCGGGTGGAGGACAGCTCGGAGTGGAAGGTGGGTCGGCATCGCCGGTGCTGGCGCGGGATCGCCGACCCCGTGCGGGTGCTCCCATGGTCTCCTCCCTCCCCAGGTGGTGGATGACGTGGGCAACCAGACGTCCTGCCGCCTGGCCGGCCTGCGCCCCGGCACCGTCTACTTCGTCCAGGTGCGCTGTAATCCCTTCGGCATCTACGGCTCCAAGAAAGCCGGGATCTGGAGCGACTGGAGCAATCCCACCGCCGCCTCCACCCCACGCAGCGGTGAGCGCCGCCAGCGCCGCTCGGGGGGTGCCGACGGTGCTGTGCTCCCCCCCCCGGGACGTGCAGGGGGGCCCTTCCCTGCTCCGTGCCCAGCACCTGGATTTCTTGCAAAGGAGCCAGTTTGGAGCGTGGCTTCCCCAGCCGGGAGCCAAAACCAGCTCGGTTTGCTCTCACCCCTCGTTACTCACCAGGGGCAGGTTGAGGCACTTCTTCCCCCCTGTGGCACTGACCCCTTTGTCCCCACACTGACCCCCTGGTCCCTGCACTGACCCCTGGTCCCCACACTGACCCCCTTGTCCCCGCACTGACCCCTTGGTCCTCACACTGACCCCCTTGTCCCCGCAGAGCGAGGGGCGGGGGGCTGCGACCCCAAAGGTGGGGAGCAGAACACGACGCTGCGGCGGGAGCTGAAGCAGTTCTTCGGGTGGGTGAAGAAACACGCCTACGGCTGCTCCAACCTCGGCATCAAGCTCTACGACCAGTGGCGCGTGTGGCTGCAGAAATCGCACAAAACACGCAACCAGGTAGGTAAGGAGCCTTTTCGCACTTCTTCTCCACAGCTGGGTGGGAACGGGGGGGGTGGGGTGGGATGTGGGGTGACCCCCCCCGCCCCCCAGGGATGCTGGGGGGTGACGCCGACCCTGGGGCGACGCGGGGCTCTGCTCCTCTCCGCAGGTTCTTCCCGGCGATAAGTTGTAGCCCGCGGGGGACCGTGCGCCGGCAGGATGGGACGGGGCGCCCGGCGCCCACCCGGGACCACCCGCACCCGCCCCGGCCCCGCCGTGGGGGAGCAGGGAGGCGGCCGGGGCGCAGCACGGCCCCGCAGCCCTGGGGGCCGGGCTGGGGTGAGGTTGGGGGGCCGGGCTGGCCCAGCCCCGGCAGCCCCTCACGTGCTGCTGGCCCCGGACCGCGGCCCCCCGCGCCCCGCGGCAGCGAGGGCACCCCCCGGCCTTGCCCGGCCAGGGGGGACACGGGGACTTTGCTCCTCAACCGCCAGCCAGGGCAGCCTCTGGGATGAAAGGGGCAGTGGGGGCTTCCCAGGTGACCCCCAGCCTCGCCGCAGTGCCCCCCGGGAAGCGATTCTGGCCGTTTTCTCCCCGGGGATCCGCGTGCGGGTGCACGGGGAGGGCTCCATCCTCGGGGAGCCACGCGGGCTGGTTGGAGGCTGCTGGGGTTTGCCCAGTGCCTGCTCCAATTTTGATTCAAACCAGCCTTATTTTGGTTCCATTTCAGTCAATTAGGAACAGATTTAAGCTTAATGCCAATAAACCTCTGAAACCCCACCGGGGTCTGCATCAGCGGAGCGGCAGCGCTGCGCGGGGACGGGGATGCAGCGGGCAGCCAAATGGGGCCCGTGGCCCTCGTCACCCCATCCCGGGGCTCCCAGGGGACCGAGCCGAGCTGGAAGGGGTGGCACTGTGGCAAGGGGGGGCCATGTGACCCCTTCAGATCACACCACTCAGCCCAGCTCCACGGGGACAGGTTTATTTTGGATGACCATAAAAAAAGGCGCTTGAGGAGAACCAAAACCGCCGTGGGGTTGGGGGCACAGTTGATCCCCAGGATGTGGTTTGGGGGGGGCTGCTGCCCCTGGGCTTCCAGTGGGCAGCACAGGCAGTGCCCACCTCGATGGGAGTCAAAGCAAGACAGCCCATTGGCAGTGTAGGTCGTGGCTTTCCTTTGGCACAGCCCCGTGGAGGGGAACCCAGACCCCTCTGCTGAGGGATACTCAGGATTTAGGGGCACCCCACTTCTCCTAGGAGGGGGTTTCTCTACCCCTTCCAGCCCGTGCTCAAGAAAAGGGGTCGAGAGGACGATGCCCACCTTGCCAAGGTGCCTGGGCGGCTGCACCGGGAGCGGGTGGGGGGCGAGCGGGGCCCCCATTCCACCAGCCGGCCCCTCCAGCCGTTCCCACGGGGACACCCATCACTCAACTTCTTCCGAATCGTACTTGAGGTCCTGGAGAATTTCGCTGATTGCCTCAATGGTTTTAATTAGCCTACGAGAGCGGATGGAAACTATAAATAAAGCCCATATGGAGCGTATTATGTGGGCCGCCCTCGCCTTCCCCGCGCTGTTTATGAAACACTCAGCCCGGGGAGGCCGAGGGGACGCGGCCACGCAGCACCGCCAGACCCCGAAGGCACCATCTGGGCCTCCCTGGGCCACAGGGAGGGAGGGGAAACGCAGGGAAGGGGCTCCCGGGCTGGACTCCACGATCCGCGCGGGTCCCTTCCAACGGGTCCCTTCCAACGGGTCCCTTCCAACGGGTCCCTTCCAACTCAGGACATCGCGTGATTCCGTGGGCTGGGGGGATGTTGCCACCCCGAAGCGGGGGGACAAGGGGGATGGCAGCAGGGCTCCTGGGCTGGGGGGGGGGGCTGCTGCCACCCCAAAATGAACAGGGACAGCAGTGGGGCCACCACCTACTTGTGCTTGAGCTCCTGCACCTCCTGCTGATGGACGTCCACCTCGGGCTGGTCCTGTGCCTGCTGCCGGGCCAGCTGGAGCTGCGCCGTCTGCGGGAGGGACACCGTGGGAGCCCAGAGACACCCCCCAAACAAGTCCCAGGGACCCCCCCCCAGCCCGGCACCCACCAGCTGCAGCTTCTCCTGCTCCCGTTCCTGGAGCCGGGCCAGGTGCTGGGCCAGGTCAGGGCGGCCCAGCTCGTCCCGCAGGCGCCCGGCGATGCCCAGCACCTCCCGGGAGATGCCGCTGAAGGCCACGGTGACCTCGTGCACCAGCTGCCGGTACCGCGGGAAGTCATAGTGGGGGGCACTGCTCAGGTACGCCTGGTGGCCCCTGCGGACAGGTGAGGGGGGTGGAAAGCCACTGTCACCACACCCGGGGGCCACCGGGATGGCAACACCCCGAGATCCTCGTTCTGCCAAAGCTCCTTTTGCCACCCGCCACGGGCAGCACCAGGAGGGTTCTCCTGCCTTCCTTCCTTCTCCTCCTGCCTGGATTTGGCAGCTCCCCCATGACCAGGCGGCCTCACTCCTCGCACGGGAAAAGGTTGGAAACTGCTTTTTTTTTTGGAGGGAGTGTTGGGTTTTTTATATCCTTTTCACTCGTGAAGCCCATCATCTCCTGCTGGATGCTAAAACAGGATTCAGGTGTCCAGCACAGCGTCCTGCTGCCAGCTGGAGCTCATCAGCTGCCCCGACCGCCGGGTCCCCGAGGGATGCAAAATAATCAGGATGGGGGATTTAGTTCGTTTTGCCGGGGATCCCCTGCCCTGGGAGGTGCCCCGTGTGTCCCCCGCCCGCCCCACGTGCCCGTCCCCGCGGTGGTGCCGGTACTCACTCCTCGAAGAGCCGGTAGGTTTCGACCCTCTCGCCCTGGAGCACCTGCAGCCGCTGCAGCAGAGCCTGCACGGCCTCGCCCGTCTGCGGGACACGAGGGGACGGTGACGGGGACATCATGGCACCGGTGACCCGGTAAGGGGCTCTGGGCAGAGCCGGCACTGCCCGGGGGTCTCCCCCCTGTGCTGGGGTAAGACCCCCCACTACCCAGTGCCCGTCCTGGGGGGACCCGGGTGGATTCTGGCCGTGGTTCTTGAGCTCAGCCCAGCACCAGCACCGGGAATGCCCCATCCCATTGCTCACACCCCGGGAATCCCCAGCCTTGAGCACACAACACAAACGGGCATCGGGGACCACCCCCCCCATCCTGCCCACGCACCGGGACCCCCCAGACACGTGCCCGGAATACAACCGGGCACTGGGACCCCCATTCCACTCGTGCATGGACGGGCTCGGTCCAGCGACCCCCCCCCGACCTTGCTGCCTGTGCACCAGGAGTCCCCCTTCTATCTATGCCCAGTCCGGCACCGAGACCCCCCCATCGCTGCACTCACGCACCGGGACCACCCCAGACCGGCTCCGGGACCCCCCATCCCGGTGCCCACGCACCAGGCCCCCCACCAATGTGCCCACAACGCGGAGGGACACCGGGACCCCCCATCCCGCTCCCCGCGCACCGGGAGAGCCCCGCCCGTTCCTAAACAACGCAGAGGGGCAGCGGGACCCCCCACCCACAGCCCGGCCCCATCCCGTGACCCCCCCAGACCACACGTTCACCGCTCGGTCCCCAGAACCCCCCTCGCCCCCTCCCCGTGCCCCGGGGCCGCTCCCCGCCCGCTCCCGGTGCCGCTCACCATGGCCCGGTGGCGGCTGAACGGCGCAGGCCCGGGGGCCGCGGGGCGGAGCGTGGCTCCGCCGCCACCTGCAGGCACCGGCCGGCAGCGCCCGTGCCCTCCCCGGTGCCCGCTGCCCTGTCCCGTCTGTGCGCACGCCACCGGCGGGGGTCCCGCTGCCCGTCTGTGTTGTGTGCGGGGGGTTCCCGGTGGGTGGAAGGGGGGTTCACTAGAACCCCCCATCCCGGTGGATGGGGGGGTCCCGGTGTTCGTCTGTGCGCTGTGCACACGGCCAGGGTTCCCGGTGGGTGGGCAACGGTGTGTAGGCAAGGCCCAAGTCCGTGGACGGGGGGGGGGGTCCCGGTGCCGGTCCGTGGCCCGGGGGCTCCTGGTGTGTGGCCGGTGGAGTGGGGAGGGCCTGGGACTGAGCTGGACACGGGTGGGTCCCAGTGCCCATCTGTGTTGTGTGCACATGGTGGGGGAGCCCAGTGGGTGGGCAGCGTGGTTTTTTGGGGTCCTGGTGCCAGTCTGGACCTTGCACTAGTGACAGGGGTGTCCCAGTGCTGGTCCAGTCCATGACTACAGGCACCACCCGGCACCGCTGCCACCTCCATCCCCCCCTGCTCCCCTCCCTCTCCTTTATTCAAACCCACACAACTTTGGGTTAAAAAAACCACCAGAAAACGAGGCTGAGCACTGCAACACTTTATTGGCCAGCACAGGCAGGGCCTGTGGCTCTACTTGACCTTCTTCTTGGGGCGCAGGTTGTTGGTGTGCCCACACTTCTTCTTGCGGCAGTTGACGGCGCGGGGGTGCAGGCGGGCGTAGCACCTGGGGGGGGGGACACAGGTCAGGACAGCCCCGTGTCCCTGGGGAGGGGGACAGGGAGCAGGGGGGGGCTGTGGGAAGGGGAGAGGGACACACGGGGCCGTACTTGCGGCAGATCATCTTGTCGCAGTTGTACTTCTGGGCGAGCTGGCGCAGGGAGGGCTCGATGATCCCGCCCCGCAGGCGCAGCACCAGGTGAAGGGTGGACTCTGGAAGGAGAAACTGGGTGTCACGGCAGGGTCATGGAGCACCTGGCACCCCGAAAACATCCCCCCCCCTCCAAAAACCCCCCAAGGGTCCAGGGAGCACCTTTCTGGATGTTGTAGTCGGCGAGGGTGCGGCCGTCCTCCAGCTGCTTCCCCGCGAAGATCAGACGCTGCTGGTCGGGGGGGATCCCTGTGGGGGAGAATCACCGTGGTGGGGGCACTGGGGGAACCCCCAGGGGCTGCCCCGCTGCTCCCTGGCCCTGTCAGTACCTTCCTTGTCCTGGATTTTGGCTTTCACGTTCTCGATGGTGTCATTGGGTTCCACCTCGAGGGTGATGGTTTTGCCCGTCAGGGTTTTCACGAAGATCTGCATCTTGGCACCGTTTTTGTCTGCGGGAGCGGCGGCTGCGTCACGCTCTGGGTGGGCCCGGGGGTCCCGGTGTCCCCGTGCCCACTCCCAGCAAGGACCGACCCCTCAAACTCTCATTCCCAGCCCCTGAACCCCCATTCCCGAGCCCCCGGTCCCCCACCCCGGGATCCAGCCACACCTGAGATTCAGCCCCTATCCCGGGATCCAGTTCCCCCCTCGCGGAATCCGGGGCCCATCCAGCGATCCAGCCCCAGCTCGGGATCCAGGGTCCCTTCCCCGGGATCCAACCCCATCCCGGGATCCAGTCCCCCTCCTCCGGGGCCCGGCTCCCCTCCCTCCGGATCCAGTCCCCTCCCCGGGCTCTAATATCCCCAAATCCCGGGATCCGGTCCCTTCCCCGACATCCAGCCCGCCCCTCCCGGGATCCGGGGCCCACCCCAGGATCTGAGGCCCATCCCGGGATCCAGTCCGCCCCTCCCGGGCCCTACCGTGGGATCCCGCTCCCCCCTCCCGGGACCCGGGGCCCATCCCGGGATCCCGCTCCCCCCTCCCGGGACCCGGGGCCCATCCCGGGATCCCGCTCCCCCCTCCCGGGACCCAGGGCCCATCCCGGGATCCCGTTCCCCGCACCAGGCCCCGCCGCCCCGCGCGCACCCGCAGCCTCGCTGCAAAGCGAAAGGGGAGGCGGGACCGGAACCCGCCGGTTCGTCACTTCCGGCGGTGACAGCGGCGACACCGGAACCGCCCCCGGGACTGCCCCGTCACTGCCGGGGTGACACCGGGACCGCCCCCGGCCACCGGGACCGCCCCGTCACTGCCGGGGTGACACCGGGACCGCCCCCGGCCACCGGGACCGCCCCGTCACTGCCGGGGTGACACCGGGACTGCCTGTCCCGGTACCGCCGGTCCCACGTGGCCCCGGGACCAGCCCCACGGACCCTGGACCGGCCTCATACCGACCCCACGACCACAGCCTCGGACCGGCCCCAAACCAGCCCGGGATTGGGCTGACACCGACCACAAGGCCCAGGGACTGGTCCCATGGACCCCAGGCTGGCCCCACACTGACCCCATGGCCACGGGGCCCATCCCAAGGTCTGCCCCAAACCAACCCCACAGCCACAGGACTGGCCCCAAACCAGCCCCACGGCACCAGGACCAGGGCCACACTGACCCCACGGACCTCAGCCTGGCCCCAAACCGGCCCCATGACCACAGGATCAGCCCCACACTGACCCTACAGCCCCAGGAGCAGCCCCAAACCTCAGGGCTCCAGCCTCCCATTCTCCCCTCAGCCCCTCACAGGCCATGAAGATCCCAGGCCCAAGCTCCACCACACCAAGACACTGGTGGAAATGAAGAAGGACCTGGACAACATCTTCCTGGGAGGGAACAGATGCAGGTCCGCCCGTGTGGTGCCCAGCAGCACCACGTGAGGGGCTGAGCTTTGAGAGCCAAAGGGAAACCCCGCTCTGGCTCTTCCCACAGGTGTGAAACACAGCACGAGTCCATCAGCAGCACGGACAGACCCCCGGGAGAGCTGGAGCGATGGTGGGACCGCATTCCTTAAGAAAAAAAACCAACCAGCTGTGCCCCAAAACGGCTTTTCCTGCACCAAAATCTACGTGGCTGGCGGGGTTTGGCCGCTCTCCTGAGCGCAGAAACGAGGAAGGACAAGAGGCGTTTCCAACCCGGGATTTACTGATTCCCCCTGAAGCGAGTGGTGGGTTTACACCTCAGTGGCAGTTTAGAGGAGGAAGGGCAGCACCTTCTTCCTCCCTCGGCTTCTCTCCCAGCCTTCGCTTCCCTCTTCCAAAAAAAAAAAAAAAAAAAAAAAAAAGGAACACACAAATATAAATATACAGGATAGAAAGTTCTCTGGGGGCAGGGCCCGACTCCTAGTCCAGGCCGTTGGCCGTGTCCTCGTCTGTGAGACTCTGTCCGTTCACGGCCGGCACGTCGTACTGGCCTTGGGATAAATCCTCAAAATCCTGGCTCGTGGTGGGAGAGATGACATCAGGGCTGGTGTCACAGGACTCCGTGCTCTGCTCAGAGGTAGCGATGGTGGTTGTGGTGCTTTTGGGGATGGGGTCGAAATCGTCGTCGTCTTCCAGGATGGGAGATTCGTGGATGTCTGGAAGGGAAGAGGCAGGCGTTAGTTCTGGGACACCGGGGGCGAGAGAGACCTCAGGAGAGCAATTCCCTAATTCTGCATGTGGTAGGAATCAATCAAAAACCACACCAGCCCGTAAATTAGTAACTTCTTGCAACTGCATTTAATAGAACCAAGGAGTTTTCCAGACTTTTAGAGCGGCAGCCACGGGCCAGCACATGCCTGGATGGCTCATTGGCTTCTCCTCATTCCCAAGAGACACCTCATGTGTTCTTTGGAATAGGGAGGAAAACTGAGCACAGAGTGCCAGGACAAGGGAGAATGGCTTCCCACTGCCAGAGAGCAGGGTTAGATGGGATATTGGGAAAGAATTCCACCCTGTGAGGGTGGGGAGGCCCTGGCCCAGGTTGCCCAGAGACGCTGTGGCTGCCCCTGGATCCCTGGAAGTGTCCAAGGCCAGGTTGGAACAACCTGGGATAGTGGAAGGTGGCACTGAAAGGGCTTTAAGGTCCCTCCCAACCCAAACCATCCCATGATTCTATGAATCCACACATCAGGAATCACTCACTGCTGAAAGCCTCGGGGTACTGCTTCGCCAGCTTCCCTTTGAGTGTCCTGGGGAGGAGAGATTGAGCTGAGTCCTTGGGGAGCTGAGGGATCCAGGGCTGAACTGCCCCACCAGCTCCCTCCACTCTCCAGCATTTATGGACAATCCCAGGGGGTTCCTCAGGGCTCCCTCCCCACCCTCCCTGATCACCCCCATCCCCCTCTCCCTCCACACGGGGTGTTTCTGAGTGGTTTTGTGACCACCCCAGGGAGCACAGACCATCCTGGCTAGACCAGAATCACAGAATCCCAAAGCTCCAGCCTTCGCAGCTCCTCTCCACGTGTTTTCCCCTCTCCAACAAATTCCACTCCCAGTATCCCCCCAAACTCTGACTTTACCACCCCCACACCCCCCCCAGCCCCGCCGTGCCGTGTCCCTGCCCCTTCCCGCCCCGTTCCCCACCGGATCCTTCGGAAGATGCTGTCCAGGTCCTTCTTCATCTCCACCAGGGTCCTGGTGTGGTGCAGGAACCGCTCGTTCATCTGCTGCATCCTCACACTCGACAGGTTGTTGAAGTTGAGCAGCATCTCGTTGGTCTTCTCGAACCGATCCAACCTGTAGGGGGGGTGGGGAGGGGAAGCACACGGAGCTCGGCAAAGACCCCCAACCCTCTCCCGGGGGAGGCTCCCGGTGCCAGGGCCCCCCCGGGCTGGTTTCCCCCCCCTTCCCCCCGGGCACTCACATGTTTTTCTGGGCCAGGATGATGGCATTCACGTCCTCGGCGTTCACCATGCCCAGCACCCGCCCGCAGAACACCTGCGAGGCCGTGGGCTCCATCGTGGCCTGCGGGATCGCGGGGGGCGGCTCAGCCGGGGAGGGGCGGGAGACCCCCGCGACCCCCCGGTAACGGAGACACACCCCCCGTCCCCTCCACATCCGCGGTACCGGGGTCCCCTCCGCCCCTCCATGCAACCAGCACCGGAGTTACCGCCCTGCCCACTCCCGGGGTGGCCCCGCACGCCGGTACCGGGGGGTACCGGGGGATCCCCGCCCGCCCGCCGCCCCCCCGCGCCCGGTAGCGCCGCCGCTCCCGCGGCTCCCCCGGGGACACGCGGGGCTGAGCCCCTCCCGGAGCCCACCCCGCGCACCTGAGGGGGCCCGTCCCGCCGCTCTCACATGACGGGGCAGCGGCACCGGGGGCGGCACCGGCGGCCGCTCCGCGCCGCTTCCGGGTGCGGCGGCCGCGGCGTCACGTGGGGGCGCGACCTCGCGGCGTCACCGCGAAGGGACGGAAGTGCCGGACAGCGGCGGGGGGGGGGGGGAAGGGGGCTCGGGCCCCCCGCGGGCATCACGGGGCCGCGCCGGTACCGGTGGCGGGACTGATGGGACCGGCGGAGACCCCCCCCTTCCCGCGCCGCCGGGGGCGCGGCGGCCGCGCGTGTAGCGGCCCCTTTAAGGCGGTGCCGGGCCGCGCTGACGGGCGTGCTCCCCGCCCAATGGCGTCACGCGGTGGGCGGTGCCGGACCAATGGGAGAGGAGGGGCGGGGCCCGGCGGACGCGGGTTCGCGGGCCAGGTGAGAGCGGGCGGGGGGCGCGCGCCGCGGTCACGTGGGGGCGGGCGGGGGGCGCGGGAGTCCCGGGACCGGGACGGGGACCGGGGCCGCGACCCCCCGATCCCGCCGGGCCCACCAACCCCACCAGGCCCATCCCTCCCACCCCCGGGCCTGATCCCTTCCCCGGCGCGCCGCGCACTCCTCTGCCCCCCTTGGCGCAGCCCCCGCTCCCGGTGGGTCCCGGCGCTCCCCGTGTCCCCCCGGTAAGAGCAAGGCCCCACCGACCCCCGTCCCCTCTCCCCGCTCCAGCTTGCTCCGCCGCGATGGCGTCCAGCGGGGAGGAACTGGGGAGCGGCTGCCCGGACCGGGTGGGCACCGAGCCGGCACCGGCGGCTGAGGCGTCTCCGCTGGACACGGCGGAGGATTTCGAGGTGCTGGAAGAGGAGGAAGAGGAGGAGGACGAGGATGACCTGAGCGAGCTGCCCCCGCTGGAGGACGTGGCCCGGCCGCCGGCCCCGCCGCGGGAGGATGCGCAGCCCCCCGAGCGGGGCGGGGGGGACGCGCCCGGGGACCCCCAAGAGTGGCTCGATGTTTTGGGTGAGAGCCCCGGGGGCGGGAAGGCGCTTGGTTCTGAGGCCTCGGAGGTTTCCTCGGTGCTCCCGGTGCCGTGAAGGCCGGCCAGGAGCCAAGGCGGGTTGGGGGGGGGTGTCGGGCTTTTCCCTCCCCACCGTGTCCTTCTCCGTGCCCAGGGAGCGGCTTGCTCAAGAAGAAGACGCTGGTGCCGGGCCAGGGGGTGGACACCCGTCCCCGAAAGGGCCAGGAGGTGACAATCCGCCTGAAGGCCACGCTGGAGGATGGCACCGTGGTGGAGGAGGACCCTGCCCTCACCTTCACGCTGGGGGACTGCGATGTCCTGCAGGTCAGGGCTGGGAGGGAGCTCGTCTGGCTTTATCACTGCTGTGTTTGCACCCTGTGGGGCAGGACCTCACCTCAGGGGGTCAGTGATGTCCTGTTTTGCTGGCCAAAGTGGCCCCTCTGCCCTTGCCTCGTGCTCCTCTCCCTGATGTTGGCCAAGTTAGTGGGGCTCGGAGCAACCTGGTCCAGTGGAAGGTGGATGGGCTTTAAGGGGGTGGAACTGGATGGGCTTTAAGGTCCCTTCCAACCCAAACCATTCCATGATTCCATGTTCCCTGCAGGCTCTGGACCTGTGTGTGCAGCTCCTGGAAATGGGGGAGACGGCTTTGATCGTGTCGGATGCCAAGTACTGCTACGGCGCTCAGGGCAGGTGAGCAGGGAGGGCGCGGGGTGGAGCAGAGTGGCCCCAAACAGGGCTTTGGGGGCTGCCCCTGCTCTCCTGGTGACAGCCCAGCTGGCAAACCTCAGCTTCCACAGGCAGGGACACCCGGCTCACTTGCCATGAAGAAAGATCTTCATCGTTCCCTGCCCCTGGGGAAGCTTCCCTGGCTCTGATTTCTGAGCCACGGCGCTAAATCTGCGTGGCCCAGCGTCTGGTGGGGCTGCCAGAGGTGACAGTGGTCCCGTGGCTCTGTGCCTGTCTCCGTGCAGGAGCCCTGACATCCCACCCAACGCGTCCCTCACGCTGGAGGTGGAGCTGCTGGCGGCTCGGGACGCTCCGGACCTGGAGCTGCTCAGCGGGAAGGAGAAGGTCCAGCTGGCCAACCGCAAACGGGAGCGGGGCAACTACTTCTACCAGCAGGCAGATTACGTGCTGGCCATCAACTCCTACGACATCGCCCTCAGGATCATCGGCTCCAACTCCAAAGGTACCTGTTTCCCCCCCAGTGAGGGCCCCCCCAGGCTCCTGTCCTGCCCTGACCTGGCTCCGGGGTCTTGGCAGTGGATTTCAGCCCAGATGAGGAGGCCGAGCTGCTGGACGTGAAGGTGAAATGTCTCAACAACCTGGCGGCCTCGCAGCTGAAATTGGACCATTACAAGGCGGCTCTCAAGTCCTGTAACCTCGTGCTGGAGCACCAGCCAGAGAACATCAAGGCTCTCTTCCGAAAGGGAAAGGTGAGGCTGGAGTCCCTTGTCCGTGGCGTGACAGGGGACCGAGGGACAGATCTCAGTTAAGGGGAGAGAGGGACAGGTTTCAACCAGGGGACAGAGGGACAGATCTCAGCCAGGGGACAGAGGAATAAACCTCAGGCAGAGGATCAAGGGACAGATCTCAGCCAGGGGACAGAGGGACAGATCTCAGGCAGGGGATCAAGGGACAGACCTCGGACAGAGGGACAGACCTCAGCCATCCTGCTCAACCCATGTCTCACTCTCCAGGTCCTGGCTCAGCAGGGTGAATACAGGGAGGCCATTCCCATCTTGAAGGCAGCATTGAAGCTGGAGCCTTCAAACAAGGTAGGCTGCAGGTGTGTGCTGCCCATAATCCCACTGAGCTGGGAGTCTGTGGGGTGCTCCTCTCTTGTCTGTGTCCCTACAAGCCTCAGTGTCCCTCGTGGAAGGCTGAAGCCCCCCACAGCTGTTCCCAGCTCCATGAAGGAAGGCTGGGAATAGCCTCAGAGCCTGGGGGATGACGCCCCATGAGGTGCAACATCGTGGCTGGGCTGGCAGGTCCTTTATCTCCATGTTGCAAGATTCCCTCATTGACCTTTGCTCCTGGCACTGGCAGGATGCCCTACCAACCCATCCCTGCTCCAACTATCAGCTGTGGATGGCCCTGGCCACTCCAGCTTTCCCGGGTGGCTCTGGCAGCTCAAGCCACTGCTGCGGGAAGTGGGGCAGAGCTGAGTCCCCACAAACTCGCTCAGCAGCCCCGGGTGTGATTCACTGGGTGGTGGGAGCAGCCAGACCTCGGTCCAGTGCCCGGGCAGGGCGAGCTCTGGGTCAGGAATTTCCTGTCGGTTAATGATCAGCTGCAGGACTGGAGCCTTGGGAGGAATCAAAAAACCAGTGCCAGGAAGTGACTCCCAGCAGGAGCGAGCCTGGGGAGAGACAAGAAGGTGCTGCCTTCTTGGGGTCGAGCTGGGGGGGGCTTGGCTCTCCAGGTGGGCTTGGGTCCGTTGTTGTGTCCATCCCTTTTCTGGGAATTTCACCAGATCGTCAGGATTTGTGTCGTGATCCAGTGCCTGAAGGTGAGGGCTTGGATGGGGCACAAGCAGCACCCACGGGTGTGATCTGAGAGCACCCACGGAAGGGCGAGCAGGATCCCAAACCCTTCACTTCCCAGCAAGGCCAGGGTGGAGAGGGAGCAGCACCGGGAGCCATTCCCTGTACGTCTCCAGCACGTCACTGGGCAGGGCAGCTGCTCACCAGCCTGTTCCAGTGGAGCTTTTAATTGGAGAGGGCTGGAAAATCCAAATGCCCGGCAGTGACGTTGCCGGTGAAACCACAAGTACAGCAAATTACTGGGCTCTCCGGCTGCTGCCGGGGCTCCGGGGAAGTGGTAGGGCCTCTCCAGTCGCAGCCCTGGTGACTCACAGGCCACGGCTACCGGTGCTGAAAACGCTCCAGAAATGCTGGGCTCCACCTGCCTCCCGTGAGGAAACAGGTTCTCTGAGGCTGTCACACCTTCCAGGCGTCGCAGGCATCCCTTCTCCCCACCCCTTGGAAAATGCACGCTCTGGGGAGCAGGGTGGGATGCTGATGTTTGTCCTGCTGTGATGTGCCAGCCCTGGGGAGCTCCGAGCAGGAGCTTCCCGGCCTCCAGACGTCCAAATTCTCGTGTTGGAGGCAGCATTTCCCAGCGTGGCACGGCCTGGGGAACCCCCAGCAGAGGGCACAGCACGGCCGTGCCACCTCAACGTCCTTCCTGCCACCCGTCCGTGCTCGGCTCCCTGGCACTTCCTGTGGCTTTTCTGGGAGCCCCACACAGGACTCGGAGCCTTCTCCTGCCCCAGCTGGGCGGGTACAGACTGGCTCTGGGTCTTGCTGCAATCCCACTTCAGACCAGGCTGAGTTTAAGCCCACTTTCCCAGCCTGCTTCCAGACACAAGTGGGAGAGCTTGGGCACATCTGTCCTCAAGGCAGACACTTTCCTGTCTCGATTGAAGGATAAAAATCCATTCCCTGATGTCTGGCATCAGCCCTGGGCTCTGTTCCCTGCTGCCAGGGAACAGAGTGGCCAAAAAGGACAGAGGGGCACTCAGACCCACAGGGTGGCCCATGCCAGCCTGGGTGTCCCTTGGCTCTGAGCAGTGGGGCAGGATGGGGCCATCACCCCCTCGGCTGCTTCTGAGCTCTTCCACAAAGTCCCTGCACGTCCCAGGGGTGGTGGGAGCTGCTGTTTGGTGACACCACAGGCAGGGATGGTGCAGGGCTGGTAACACCTCGCTCTCCTCCCCAGACCATCCACGCTGAGCTCTCCAAGCTGGTGAAGAAACACGCGGACCAGAGGAACGTGGAGACCGAGATGTACAGGAAGATGCTCGGGAATCCCAGCGCCTCCGGCACCCCCAGGAAGTGCAAAGACAAGCTGCCCTGGGTAAGGGCTGGTGCTGGGTTCCCGGGGGGACTGGGGATCCGCAGGGGATGTGTCATTGTCCCCCAGGCCCTGGGGTGGGGGGTGACACAGCGCTGCTCCCGGGCTGCGGGTGTGACCCACGTGGGTGGGCTGTGTCCGGGCAGCGATCCCGCTGGGAACGGGGGGCCGTGCTCCGGGAGCCGTGCCAGGAAAACGCTGATAACAGGCTGTGCTGGCTCCGTCCGCCGGATCCCGGTGGTGCCAGCTGGAGGGTCCGGACTTTGCTCCCAGCTGCTGCGCTCGGGAGCCTGAGCTGTCAGCTGGGCAGCCGGCGGCACACGCTGTCCCCGCGGACGCTCCGGCCACGTGCCGGCGCAGCACTTGCCTTTTTGGGACGCCCCCGTCGGGGATGCCAGGAGCCAGGGATAGGCAAGGGTGGCACATCCCCTCACCTCCCTGGCTCCCTCCTCCACAGTCCATCCCCTGGAAGTGGCTCTTCGGCGCGACGGCCATTGCTCTGGGTGGCGTGGCCTTGTCCGTGGTCATCGCGGCGAGGAACTGAGGGCGGCGCCGGGGTGGCCCCTGGGCACAGCACCGGGCCTGTGCCTCTTTCTCTCTCTCTGCCGAGGGGCTCCCCCACCCCTTCCCGCGGACTGGCAGCTGCAGGAACACGGATGCTTTCTCTGCCGGAGGTGCTGGGTCTCCCTCCCGACATTCCCCGTATCCCTCCCGGCGCAGGCGGGTGCAGCTGTGGGGATGGAGCCGCGGGCAGAGCGGAGACCCCCAGGCACCCTCCCGGCAATCAGGGGCTCAGCCCCCGGCCCCGAGCGTGTTCGGGGGGAGTGGGAGCTCCCACAGAGTGGTACGGTCGTGGCCATCCCCATCCCGGGGGGTCCTGTCCCCCCTCAGCTGGGGGAGGCACGTGGAAGGAAGCTGGGCCCAGCTGTGGGAAGGGAAGGGAAGCCATGTGGATGTGCCCAGGGGCCGATGCAGCGACATTCCCCGTGTCCTGGGGGACTCAGCCCTCCCAGAGGCTCCCGC
Organism: Pipra filicauda; assembly: GCF_003945595.2. Lineage (NCBI taxonomy): Eukaryota > Metazoa > Chordata > Aves > Passeriformes > Pipridae > Pipra > Pipra filicauda. Next base: position 72,350 of record NW_024104944.1, on the reverse strand, counting down.
TCTCCTCCCCAGCACATCCCCAGAGCGTGCAATGTCCAAAGGAAGCCAAAGAAACCCGCGGCGGGAGGGATGGCAGGAGGGGAGCGTCGGAGACCCCCTGTCCGGGCTGTCTCCTGTGGGTCCAAGCTTTTGGGGGTCCCTCCCTGCCCTGCTGCTGCCTCAGCTCTGCTCGCAGGGGGGTTTGTAGCACTGTCCTCCCACCCCAAACTGACTGTGAACTTCCCAAATAAAGGACAATTCCGTCATGTCCAGGCCTTTTTATTGCCACGCAGACATTCATCTTCGCTGTCCCCCCTCTTGCCACACACACTCGTGGGCTGCAGTGGGGGCCAGGAGTGGCTCTGTTTCATTTGGGGGGGCAAATTTTTATGGCCCCCACACAGCTGTAAAGCAGGAGGGAGCAGCTCCCATGGCTGGGGATGCCTGGCCCTGGAGAGGCCTGGAGAGCACAGAGCTCTGCCTGGGGGTCCTGCTGGAGGGCGAGGGGGAACCAGGGGACCACAGGTCCTGCTTGGGTGGGGGACACATGGAGCCCACGGGCTGGGCCTGGGGGGGATGCCCAGGGGGAGGTGTGGGACCCCAAATCCTGCTCAGGGGGGAGCTGCAGGGTGTTCCCAGGGGGGTTCATACCCGGAGGGTCCCATGCCGGGGGTTCCCCCCCCGCCGCCCCCTCCCCGCGCTCCCCCAGCGCGCCAGACCACCCTCCCCAGCATGCCCCGCTCCCCGTCATTTACATATCCCCGCCTCCCCCTCCGCGCCGCCCAATCCGGCGCGGCACCCTCCTCCCCTCAGCCAATGGGCGCGCGCGCTGCCCGCCGCCTCGCCCCAGCAACAGGCGCCCCGGGAGGGGGCGTGGCCGGCGGCGCGGGAAAGGCTCATGAATAATTCATAAGGGGGGCGTGGCCGGCGGCGGGCGGCCCCGGCGGCCCAGGCGCGGAGGGGGAGACGGTCCCAAGATGGCGGCGCTGCAGGCGGAGCGCGGGTACGGGCTGTCCTGCGGCCGCCTCGGCCGCGGCACCCGCGTCTCCGTCTTCCACGTCAAGCTCACGGAGAGCGCCCTGCGCGCCTTCGAGAGCTACCAGGCTTGTAAGGTACGGAGGGGGCTGCGGGGCCCCGGGCACGGCCCCGCGGAGGGGAGGGAGGGAAGGAGGCAGAGGGCGGGCGGTCGCCACGAGGCCCCCGGAGGGAGGGAGCCCCCCGCGGGGGTGAGAGGGGAGGTGGGTCGGTGGTGGTGGTGGTGGTGGTGGGGGCTCCGCGGTGAGACACTGGGGGGGTGCGGGAGCTCCTGCCCCAACCCCCCCCTCCGTGAGTGAGCGGGCAAGGCGGGAGGGGGGGTGGGGGGCGATCCCGATGCCAGGGGGTTGAGGGAGACGGAGGGGGCTCGGAACGCCCCCCGGTGTCGGGGGTGTGTGTGTGTGTGTCCCTCCACTGGCGTTTAAGGGGTCCCTGTGGGCCCCCCGGTGGGTAACCGGGGAGGGGTCGTGATCCTCCGGTAAGTGCCCGGGGGGGCACCGGGAAGGGTCGGGGGGTGTGTGTTGTACCCCCCCACACCTCCCGGTAGCTCCTGGGGAGACCCCAGTGTGACCCCCCCGATGGGTAAAGGGGGACCCCAATGTGCCCCCCCGGTGGGTAAAGGGGGTACCCAGTATGTGCCCCCAGTGGGTAAAGGAGGGACCCCAATGTGTCCCCTCGGTGGGTAAAGGAAGGACCCCAATGTGCCCCCCCGGTGGGTGACGGGGACCCCAATGTGCCCCCCCCGGTGGGTGACGGGGACCCCAATGTGCCCCCCCGATGGGTGACGGGGACCCCAGTGTGCCCCCCCGGTGGGTGATGGGGACCCCAATATGCCCCCCCGGTGGGTGATGGGGACCCCCGTGTGCCCCCCCGGTGGGTGACGGGGACCCCCGTGTGCCCCCCCGGTGGGTGACGGGGACCCCAGTGTGCCCCCCCGGTGGGTGATGGGGACCCCAGTGTGCCCCCCCGGTGGGTAAAGGAGGGACCCCAGTGTGCCCCCCGATGGGTGATGGGGACCCCAGTGTGCCCCCCCGGTGGGTGACGGGGCCCCACGCCCCGCAGTCTCGGTGCGGGGGTGGGCGCTCGGTGTCCCCCCCGGGAGGTGCCGGGAACTGCCGTCAGTGCCCGGGAGTGTCTGGGGGGGGATGGAGGGACGTCGATGCCCCCCCACCCCCCTCCCCCTTCTCCCGGTGAACATGACGTGGGTTTCCAGGACCGGGGAGGGGGGAAAAAGGGGGGCCCACCCCCAGTGCTGCCATCCCGGACTGGGTGGGGGGGTCCCCTCCTTCGCTGCCCCTTCCCCGGGGCACCCGGTTGTATCCCCCCCCCACCACATAGCCCGGTACTTCCCTCCCCGGGAAGGGGGGGAGGCACGTTCAGGCCGGGGCTGTATTTTGAAATTTCCAGATTGTCTTTTCCGAGCGATTTCCCTGAAATGCATCCAGAGAGCTTATTAGTCATGTAAATAAAGAATGATGGCAGTGCTCGGCGGCAGCGGCAGGCGTGGGGATGGACCGGAGAGGGGTTCAAAACTGTCGCTTTCGGTCTCATTTTATTTTATTTTATTTTATTTTTCCCTTTCCGCCTCTGATCCTGCGACGAGCATTTCTGTCTCCTCACCTTGCTGGGGGAAGCTGGGAGCCTAAACCCGTTTGTCATTAGGAGCGTCCTGCCTGCCAGCTTCTGTAGGATAAACCATATGTTGTCACAACACTATTTTTAATTTAGGGTGTTGGTTACATCACATCACTGAATTGGGCAATCTCTGTATGAGGACGAAGGTAATGACTGTACCAGGGTTTATCAACTTATATTTTAATGAGTGTTTATCAGCATTATGAGAAGTCAGTAGCAATAAGTGACTTGGGTAGACTGAATTAGTAGCTTTTTTTTTTTGGTCTGAAAATGAAACAAATAATCCATATAAGTCTTTCCTATATATTAGGAAAGCCTTTTTTTGGGGGGGGGGGGGGAGGGAGAGTAGGAAGGCTACAGGCAGCTGCATTAAATATTTTGGGAAGCTATTCCAAGTCCGTGTCACACATGAATAGTGGTGTTTATTTTCTAAATGAAGCCTGGGCTCTGGATTGTTTGGTGGCCAACGGCCACTAATGAACTTTGCTTCCTTCACCGCCACCCAAAAGAGAAATAGTCAGAGGCTCCTGGTGATTAACTGGGCAGGAAGGGATAAGGGCAGAAGAGCTGCTTGTTTGTGTAGTGAATAACGCAACAATTAGTGGGCTATTAAACACATATGCTCGTTCTGCATCGGTTCTATAAACAGTTTCTCCAGCTTGGGGAACGTCTCGGCTTCCTCGGAAGCGCTCGGCCGCGGCCACGCCAGGAACCGCCTCCAACACACCTTTGCAGTGTGTGTTTGTCCAGCCCAGCTCCGCTTGTAATTTTGGGCTGCAGCAGTTAAATGGAAAAAATTCGCTCAGGCTCTCTCCTTCTGCTCGGTTTGGTTTGAAATGTGGTGGAACCGACGGCGGCGTTGTGTAATGTGGATAATGGCCTGGAATCCAATCCTGCTGTTCGTGTTACCTGGAGTCCAACGTGTGCAGTCTGACCTGTTTTGGGCACCGGGGGAGCACGTCCGTGCGATTCCTGCGACAAGGCTCTGTCCCTCTGCCAGGACGGGCAGGGAAATGTCTTCAGTTCCTTGCTTGAGTTTGTTCTTGGTCTAATAATAATGTATTGGGATTACATAATCCAAAAATGATCACCCAGCCGGGCGAGCTGCCATTTGTTTGGAGCGTCCCTTGTGCCAGAGCAGTTGCAGGCTTGGTGTGGAGCTGCACCATGTGTGCATCAGGCAGCAGGGCTGTGGAGAAGCAGATATTTTGTCTTCTTGGGTCTCTGCTGGAATTCTCTGTGTCCCGGGGAAGAAAACGGTCATGGGTCCACGTGTTGCACGGGGCTTGGAGCAACCTGGTCTAGTGGAAGGTGTCCCTGCCCCGTGGAAGGGGGTGGAATGAGCTGAGCTTTGAGGTCCCTCCCAACCCAAACCAGTGCTGTTGATGCCCAGCTCTTGCGTTCCGGCCGTTCCTGTGTCGTGTTCAGAGGATGTGGAGCTGCTGCTGAGGAGCTCCACAGGGCTCCGGCTTTTCCTGATCCTGAAAAGGGTTTCTTTCTTTCTTTCTCCAGTAGCTCACCTGACAGAAATAGGAGTCTTGAAAAAAAAAAAAAAAAAAAAAAAGAGAGAACACTGGCTTCACAGGGGACACTGTGAGATGTCACCTGGCTGCCCCTTGTGAAACTTGCTGTCCCTGAAAGCGCTTCCCCGGGGTTGTGAAAGCGCGAGGGCCGAGCGGTGGCGAGGCTGTCCCAGGTCGGTTTGTCCGCTGGTGAAATGGAACTGGTCCGGTGTGTTCACCTAAAACAACTCTGGGTTCTCCCAGGAGTGCAATTCTAGACCAGCCTTCAGTTTGCTGCCTTCCCTTCCGGGTTGTGTACGTGTTCGGGCCTTCCCAAAAAAGCAGGACGTGGCCAAGGCCAGGTTGGACGGGGCTTGGAGCGATCTGGGATCGTGGAAGGTGTCGCTGCTCGTGGCAGGGGGTGGATCAAGATGGGCTTTAATGCCCTTCCAACCCAAACCCCTCTGGGATTAGATGATTCTGTGACTTTTTCACATCTGTTCTGGTTTGTCTCCAGCTTTCTTGCTGCCCATGCCAAGGTACAAGGAAACTCCTTCTGCCCCTCCTTGTTTTCTTCTTTCATTCCTTCTCCTGAACCCCATCCTTGATGACAAGATGTTTTATCCATCCCCACCTGCTACCCTTAGATACATCTCCATCCATAGCACTCATCCTTTGATGTTCACACCTGGTTTTTAGCAGCATCACGAGGGGTTTCTGGGTAAGTCCAGCTCTTGGTGCCCGGTTGAAAATGCCCCACGGCAGACCCGAGTGCCCCTGGGCAGTGGGTCTGTCTCTCTTGTGCTGAAGGTGCTGACAGCAGGCAAACAGCATTAGGGCTGTTCCTGGAACCCTTACCTGGGAATTTCCCAACTTTCACGTCGTTATTTAAAACCTCTCTTTGCGGCTGGAGCTTGTGTGAGGGGTGGGCATTTGATAACGAGCGAAGTGACACAATTCCACACCTTTCCCTGTTATCTGGAGCTTATGTGTTGACCTAATGATGGAGGCCAGGCTCACCTCAGCTCCCAGCCCTGGTGCTGGCTTGCCTGGTGGTTTTAGGAGGATGTAGAGTAGGTTGTAGCATCCCTTGGTCTGTGTGTGATGCAGCTGAGCAGCACCTCCTGCTCCTGTTGTTCCTCTCTGCCCCGGCTACCCCGGAGTGTTTTGAACTGAAGCCATCGGTTGATTCACTGGTGAACTTTGGCAGATGCACAAATATTTATTGGGGACTGAGCTGAGATAACCAAAGCACGTTGTCCCCGTGCTCAGCTAGCTGAGCCGAGTTTTGGAGCCGTGGTCTGATAGATGTGGCTTCCCGAGTCACCTTCCCTGCCTGTGAGAGAAGCGATTCCGTGAAGATCAGGGTTAACCCGACCCCTTGCAGTGGCTGTTTATTGAAAGAACTTCTCAGCCTTGCCTTTTGGAGCAGTTGGTGGAGATGCCTTCATCTTGCTGTGTTCAAAGCACGGAACACAAAATGAAGGCTGTGCTGTCATTACAGGGTCTTTAGGGTAATGCGTATTCATGCTGACTTGGGAATTGAAAGCTGCTTGCAGGTGTCAGGAGGAGAAGAACAATCCGGCTTTCGAATCAAAATTCATTGAATTATCTTTAAAGCTTTTTTGCATCATTCCTCCTCCCCTGTAACCTGTTTTTTCCTGTCCTATTAATTCACTGATGCTGTAGTCCGTCAAAATTGAGGCTCTTACGACATCGGGAACATGAGTCGGTGACACGACCCAATGAATCAGAGGAGGCTGGAGAGGAAGCTCATCGCACACGTACGTCTCCTCCTCATCAGCAAAAATGGGACAGGATCTGCAGAACGCCCTGAACTGCTCAAGCCCTGCTCAGTGTTCTCCACGCTGACCCCAGTGTGGCACCTCCCGTTGGAAAGCGAAGGGGGACAAAGAGACACTGAATGTTTTGGCCCGTGGCAGTTTCCTTTCAATTATTTAGGGTAGCTTTTTCTCTCTCTCTCTCTCAACCCTCCGCCGCTCGGATCTGCTCAAATTATAGATTCAGCTCTATAGTTTTCGAACGGCATTGGAAGGAATTGTCTGTAATTTACATCTGAAGTGACGTACAGTTGCTATGGGATTCGGTGGCAAATTATAAACCCATTATGCTTTTATTTTTTTATTTTTTTCTCGTGCCGGTGGTAGCAGGCTGAAGGAGTAGGTCTAATTGGTGACGTGCCAAGGGGAAAACAGAAAAGTTTGTGACAGAATTCTTGTGACCGATGGTGCCTTTTTTTTTTTTTGTTTTTTATCAAATGAGATCTGCTTTTTATCAGCAAATCCTACACCACCATTAATCAGAGAGGTTGAATTTGAATTAATAACTTTTTGCTCTCTGGCAGTACTGGGGGAAACGAGCTTGAGCATTAACCCTTTAGGTTATTTCTATGGGGCTGGGTTGCTCCTTTTTTAATTTAAGGTGATTTAAGTGGAATAGATGGTGACTTGTGGCCATGGCTCTCGTGGCTGGATTCTGGTGACAGTGTCAAGACTAAACCCTTGCTCCTTTTCAGCATATTCTGTAGCTGATTTCTTATTCCACTTGAACAGCAGCAAAGGAAGGAAGGAAAACTGTTGCAACATTTTTTTTATTTCTCTCTGAAATGTAACCGATCTGAAGAGTCTCTTCAGAGCAATGTGTCTCCCGGGGACCTGACCAGCGTGTCCTGCCTCGAGTGGCCCCTGCACTTGCTGGTCAGCTCAGAGTGATCCTCCAACATCAGGGCTTTTCTGAGCCTCTCTGAAGTGCTCTGCCCCGTTCAGTTGGTTTTTGTTGTGGTGCTGCCTGGCAGAGGGCTGGTGGCTGTTGAAACAGTTCCCTCGCCGTGCTGGGACAGCAGCAGAGCCTCTATCGCTGCCCAGGGGAGGGGAAAACGTGGTTTGAAAAGAGCATTTGAGGTCTCGTCGGTAAATGAACGTGTGTTATCTCCCAAACAATTTGCACATTTCAGGCAATTTAAACTCTGCCCGCGACTTGTAAGCAGAAACTTGTGAAGCGTCTCCAAATCCCTGGTGTTTGTGCACGTTGGAAAATGGGAAGGGACAGACTGCATGCGTCACTCCCGCACTAATTTGTGCCAGCTAATCCATGGGAGAAGAATACATTTTGGCTGACTTAGTGGTTTTGCTGCTAATGCACAGGAGAATGCGTTTGAATGGATGGAGTGGCCGCCCGGGTTTAGGTAGACTTTGAAGAGATACCCTGTGTCTGGGGTCCCTCGTTTGGGGATCACAGTCGTGTGCAATGTTTTTCATTTTTATTTAGGTTTACTGAGGTTTTTGGGGTGAGGAGAGTTGAAGCTGAGGGAGGGGAAGAAGTGGTCACAGCTCAGCGTCACAACACCAGGAAGGCTGGGATCGAGTTACCTGTGAATAATTAAGGTTATTGCTGTTTCTGCAGTGAGCTTAATGCTGATGAAGATAAAGCCTGATAACCTGAACTATGCTAATATTTTATCCAGGGTGGATACAGAGGAGGCATCACCAAAACTGGGCTTCAGTGCTCCGTGTGCCTTGGCTTGACCTAGATGCATTACCCAGGAAAGGAGCTTGGATTTGCTGATAAGAGTTTTCTATAGTGGCTCATGTGTTGCTTAGAAACATCCCATGTACGTGAGGCAACTTTTGCACACCATGGTAACCTGGTGTTGCCTTCTGACTGGGGATTTTGGTGTGGTTTTTGGTTGGTTTTTTTCAAGCATTTACATACTCACAGAGCATGCTGAACCCCTCGGCAGTTGGTTTGCAGAGTGTGTGTCCCTGCTGCACTGGGAAAAGCAGGCTTCCAAAACCCGATCCTTTTTTGCATTACAGCCTAGAAAAAACACCGCTCCGTGCGCTTGGTCTCTCTTTTCTTTACATTGGACTAGTGCCTTTTTCTAATTTAAAGAAACCAGCATTTGTTTAACTCGAAAAGAGGTCACTGCTGGCGAGCAGGACTTGACTGAACTGCCCACCTCCACCCACCTGGAGTCTTCCCTGATCTGGTCCGGCCTGATCGCAGTTAACCCTCTGCTCTCCCTCTGGGCAGCACTTCCCTGGAGTGAACACTTCAGGAGAGAACACTTCAGCCAGGGGTTTCCTGGAAAACCGAGACGTTTTCCTGGAAAACAGATGTTTTCAGCCCCGTTCTGTGCCGTTGGCTTCCGTGGCAGACGCAGACTTTGTCCTTCGGGTTCGTGTCCCCGCATGACGTGGGTTCAGCGGGGACCGTGAAACTTCCTGAAAGCCACTGGTTGCCCAAATCTTTGTAGTGTTTAGATTTCATCAGCACAAACATCCTCTCTTGACTCCTGGGCTTGTATATTTTGAGCCCCGTGTGGTTCAGCCGTGCTTTGGTAAGAGCAGCCACCTGACACCCGGGGCGGGTTTGTTCCTACGGGATCAGGGATGGGAGGGCAGGAACAGGTTGCCCAGAGAAGCTGCGGCTGCCCCATCCCTGGAAGTGTCCAAGGCAAGGTTGGACAGGGCTTGGAGCAACCTGGGCTAGTGGAAGGTGTCCCTGCCCATGGAACGAGATGAGCTTTAAGGTCCCTTCCAACCCAAACCATTCTATGGCAGTTTAAGCTAATTGTCATTATTTAGCAAGAGCAGACGTGTGTTACTTAAATCCCAGCAAAAAGCCCAGCAGGAAGGAAGGAGCTCCGGCTCAATCTATATCACTGTGCCCACAGGATCCATATTTTCTACTACTGAGGTGCAAGAGCTAATTTAATCTTTCTTCTGTATTCCTCCCCACTGAGGGCCCGTCCTGCCATGGGCTGCAATCAGTGCCTAGTGTGTGCCAGTTGTGGTTATTTGAATCATATTTCCACATTTCAGTGTCTAGACTTTATGTTTGTGTGAGTTTTGTTGTACCTTTCCAGCTCCGGCGCTGATTTCAGTTGGTTTTGGCTCCTGGTTTCTATGAGAAAATCAAACAGGCTGTGTTTCTGCCTTTCCCAGCCCCCCCCCCTCAAAAAAAAAAAAAAGAGAGGAACAAGGGAATTGGCAAAACTTAGTTTTATAAGCTCCTTTGCCACCATTTTTCTCTCTTCTGAGAGAATCTGTGCGTGGACGAGCCGGGTGCTGCCATTTGGTGACCAGCAGATGAGAGCAAAGACAAACCACTGATGGTTGGAGATAAATCTCTCCCTGGTTCCCTGCACTGAGGGAAATCTGCTGGGGGAAAAAAGGGATGATCTTGATACAGGCCAGCAAGGCTAGAAAAAGTGAGTGTGCACACGTTTTTAGAAATGAAACAACTTTGTCATCCACAAAGTAAGAGCATTTATTGAAGATGAGGCAGCTTTTTAATTGCCTGCATCCACTGGGCTTCATTTCTAGCCAGCGGTTTTCTTGCACTTGTGGATATTCAGGATGATGAAGGTGGCTGTTTGTTCAGTGAGCAGGAGGGTTGGGCTGTTTGTGATGCTCAGAGAAGCTGATAATGACACAGAGCTGGATGACATGAACCTCACTGTGACCAGAAGGTAGAACTGGCTTTGGAATTGTTGGCAGCAATATCAGCTTGTGCAGAAAATAAGTGTGCAAACCTGAGCCGAGGCCGTTTTCTACCTCCTGGTGTAACCAAAGTGTGTGATGGTTAAATCAGTGAAAGGAAATAACGCTCCTGACTTGGAAAGCTTGCTGCCATCAAATGTGAGAGGCTTAAGTGCATCTGAATAGCAAGAAAAATCTGGATTCTTTCATATGGAATGCAAAGAATAAAAGCTGTGGTTACAGCTTCCCTCTGCATCCCTGCCTGTGTCGGCTCTTCAGCTCCCACTTCTCCCCCCATCCCGGTGCTTGAGGTGATCCAGGTCGTTGCCAAAGCCGTGGCTTTACCTCTTCCAGGGAGCCAAGTGTAAATTCTTCCACTCCTTCCTTCCATTCCTCTCAGCTCCAGCACTCAGTGGATGCTTTTCAGACCCTGGCATGGGCGGAGTAGTGGCGAGGAAGCAAATTTTTCCGCCCTGCCCGAGCTTGGGCAAGTGGAAACTGTGCCTTGGAAGCCATATAAGGCGAGTCAGCCGGCTCTGGCTGGGCTCACCTTTCCACCAGGATGCTGGGGAAGGGAGCAGCCCTTGCTCACAGGGAGAGTTTAAGGACTTGCTGGGCCTTTGAAGTGCTCTGCCACTCGCCGGAGGTGTGGCGTGGTGTGGCCGCCCTGATTAGGTCGCAGCAGCTCATTAACTCCCTGACTTGTGGGGCTCCTCCGGCACGGCCCCGAAAACGGAGGCGGAAATCGGTGATTCAGAGCGAAACCGCCGCGAAGTGACGGAGCTGGGAAGGCTGGAGAGGAGCAGCCTCTGTCACAGGGTTGGCTTCGTTGGAGAGGAGCAGCCTCTGTCACAGGATGTCTTCATTTTCGCGGGACGTCGCTCCGGGACGCCGGTTCCTGCGGCGTTAAAATAGGTTTTTGAAAAGCCTGGTGCCACCTGTTCCCCCTTCCAGGGATGTTGAGCCCTCAGAGCCGCTGAAGCTCCAATCCTGACCTCTGCTGCTGCTGCTTCTTGCAGAATTAAGAACAACTTCTGCTCCCATAAATAGTCCCTTAAGAAGTGCGTAGGAGCTCCGGGGCCAATTTCTTTTGAAAAGTGCTCTCAGTGACACCTGTGGCCGTGACCTTGGTCACTCTTCCCACTCCGTGTCCTTGGCAGGGCAGCTGTGTTTTGATGGGAGCGTGGTGGTCCCGGCCACAAGCTCTGCTTCCTTCTCTCCCATTAGGTAATCAATAATAAAAAGAACCTTTAGTCATCTGTGTGCTCTGCCTCGTGGGAAGCTGCTGGTGCTTTTCCTGCTGTAAATCCAAAACGCTTCCTGCCTCCTTGAGATCCCCGTTCCCTAATGCCACTAAAAGAGGATGATGGCTAAAGGACAGTGCCTGAAAGCTGCTGTGTTCCTGACACATGTGATGGCTACCAATCCCTGTTTTTTATCCCAGAAATAAAGCCTGGTTTTCCAAAGGAGAGTGATGCAGGTGAGCGAGTGCACTGTCATAAACCAGTTCTCCCGGTGCTGATTTGGAGAGTCCCAAAACACACAGCTCTGCTGAGGAAGCGGCTCGGGTGTTTAATCTTTGCAAGTGTGGAAATGGGAAGAGGGAGGTAGTAATGGATAATGCATAAAGTAAAACATATTTAACCTTTCTGGACGGGGATATCTTGGATCCGTTTGGAAATCGGTCGACCCGGAACGTTAGCGGCGATTAAAACCGACGGCAAACATTTTTCTGGAGTCACAAATTGCTTATGAATTAAGGACTTTGTTCTTAAGGCATTAAAATCTAGGACACTTTGGGGGTTTCTTAACACGAAGGGGGGAGGAAAAAAACCCCAGATTTATTACCTGGAAGGTTTGATTATTGCAGTTCCAGGCGTGTTTCCACGACCTCTCCGCAGCAATTTGCGCTGGAGCTGGACCTAATGTAGGAGCTGCCTGCACTGCGCTGCAAGTTTGAGCTCTCTCGTACAATTAGAGCCATTTAACTCCATCTAAAGGCCTTTTACTTGTCATTAGGACTAAATTTATGGACGCTGACAGCAGGAAGAAACACATTTATCCCCACTCGGCTGAGAAAGCAAAAACGCTCCCGGCCACCTACAGATCGTTATATTTAGACCCCAAATTCTGGTCAGACAATGAAGTGCCGGCTCAGTGGCCACACCACTTCTTTTGCATGTGTGAATTAGCTGGGCTGCCTCTGTCAGGCAAGAGAGATTCTCTGTCTGAATGCCTGAAATCTCGGGGGGGGGGGGTTTTGGACCCCCACCCGGGGAGCGTTCTCGCAGCGCCGTGTTCAGTCAGCAGATGTGGGTTATGTTTTTCCTCCTCTTATCTGAACGTTTTTCGTGTTTATTTTTGGAATTCGTCGTAACCTGAACTTTCTCAGGTGTCCTCGCGGGGAGCAGAGAAACATCTGACTTACTTTTTAGGTAGATTTTTTTTTTTTGGGCCAGTTTAAGGAAGAGTATGTTCTTTCTTTTTTACTGTTTGTCGCTTTATTTTTGGAGCAGGTTTGTTACCAACCAGCCTGGCAGTGCAAATAAAGAGGTAGCTGAAACAGTGTGGGTTCTGTGCTGCTTGCTGAAGGAGAGGGAGCACCTAATTTAACTTCATCAGGCAGCTGCCTTCACTATTTTTCCCGGAGAAAGCACCCCTGGAAGCTGGAGGAGGCTGTTAGTGCTGTGTTAGCAGAGGGTATGTAACACAAGGTTCTATCAGGGTAGAAAATCTAGTGGGGTTGTCTTGCTCAATATTGTCAGCTGGATTTTTCGTGGGTGATAGGAAAAAAAACCCCCTGGAATTATCGATTATTTTCTTGCTTTCTCCCCCGTGGAGATGGTAGGAAATTTCAGTGACATCCCTGCTGAATTCCCGGGGTCTGTCGGGTTGTGTTCCCAGTGTCCTGTCGGTGTTGGAGCACCTCTGTTTGCCAGAAGCAGCTGTCTCTGAGCATCTTGCTTTACCTTTTGAGGCTGCTCTGGCTCGTGGGGTGTTGGTGGTCGGATTCCCTTGGGATTCCTGCGGGATCCAGGCGCTGCCTCTGGCTCGGTGAGGAAGGTCTGAAGATCATCTTCAGCACAACTTTGTCAGACCAGTAATTACTCTTCCCTTCAAGTGTCAATAGGATATAGCTGGGCATAAGGGAAAAAAACCCCCAAAACTGGTCCAGGCTTGTTTTCCTGGGCTCAGCAGTGTGTTTGTGAGGCGAGATTTGTTCCGGGATGGTTGAACTAGTTCGTGGATCTGATCTCTCAATTGCCTTTCTATATTTTTCTCTGGCAACAAAAAGGACTGAAAAGAAAAGCCCTGTGGAAGATAAGGATCGTTGTGATGTTTCAGCAGCTCCTTTAAGCCACCTTATGAGCACATAGGCAAGTGAATCAGCCCTGGTGTCTTAATACATCCTAAAATAAAGGAGACTTTCGTAAGCGAATTCGGTGGGTTTGAACTGCTGTGTTTTCATTAGGAGATTGCAGCAGGAGAAAACGCTCTTTAAAATTCAGCCTGGGGGGTTGTGTTGTTCATTAACTGATAGTCACTCCTGTTTACCTTGGGTGATAAGTCCCAATTAAGAGTGGCCAGCAGTGCTGATGTCACAGCTGCCCTTCAGAGAGAGAATTGCCCTTTTTTTTTTTCCTATTTTTTTTTTTTTATGGCTTGCTTTACTGACAGGTGGGTTTTTTTAGAACTCAAATAAATGCAAACAACCACAAGTTGTACCTCTCCTAATCATGGAAAACCACGGTTTTTTTTATCTTTCCCCCCCCTGTTCTTAGCAGCTTGGTAATGCCGTTGTCGGTACAAAGGTCATTTAAAAATCTGACATGTCAGCCCAGGAACATACTGCTTCTTAATGAGGCTTAAACCAGCGTGTAGCTGCCTGGTGGAAATAAATTTGGAGCTGCAGAGCACAGGGAGACATGTGAACAGCTTACTGGGATGGGATCACCTGGCTTTCCTTGCACCAGCCCCCCCTGGATCTCTCCAGTGCCGGTGCCCTTTTGGTACTTGCAGTTCTCTCCCTGAAGGGGCTTTAATTTTTCCCTCTTGTTATTCAAATGAGCACAGGTGTTTGACAGCACATTTGTGCTCTCAGAAGAAAAGCAACTAAAATACCTTCAGAAATTCTGGTTTAAAACGATTTTTTTTTTTCTTTCTTTCCCCTCCCCTTGAGTTTCACAGCTCGAGGTTTTCTCCCTGACCTTGGCTTCTTGCTGTGACCAGGAGGTCCTGCGACACCTCTTACTTCATCCCCACCTTTGAAACCCTCCCATCCTCCTCCTCCTCCTCCTCAGGTTGTCACTTGCCATTGAACCAAAGCTCCTGAACCTCGGGCTCGTTCTCGCTGACGCTCCCTGGGTAGTTTGAATGTCTGAAGGCTTTTCCTCTAATCCTGTTCCCCAGCACTACTGGAATTTCAGCACCTTCAGCCTCGGCTCTTTGACTGTTCTCCAGTTTAAAAACTAGGTCAGAAACCAAACTGTCAGCTTCTGATATTTCACTGCTCCTGTTTTTCTAAGTTGTAACCCGCTGTTGTGCTGCGTTTAATCGCTCGCTTTAATTTTGACACGTTAAAATGTCTCCTCTGGCTCAGCCTGACACAGGAAAACTGCTCCAAATAACATCTTGGATGGAAGAGCCACCTCACCTCCATGGGGGTCTGAAAAGGTGAATTATCTGTTTGTTAAATATAATGCCAAAGATGCCAAACTGACAGATTTTTTTTTTTTCCCCTCACCATCTCTCTCTCTCTCTTAACTATTTGCTGGAGATTTTTAGCTGTAATCAGCCACCTTCTCTTTGAGTCTGGGTGGCTTTTGAACCTGATGGGTGAAAGAAAATAGCTTAAAAACAATAATAATAATAATAGGAAAGCCACAGACTGGCAAGGCAGCAATGCAGGTGTGCTGCAAGTCATTTAAAATACTTATTTTTAACTGAGTTGTAGCTGACTGGGCCCATTCAGCGTTTTTATAAGACTTTTCTTGGACTGGTGCTTGAAGTGGTGCCTCAGTGTGCAGTAAAATCCACCTGGTGTAATTCAAGAGTATCCTTACTCTTCCTTTTGGGCAGACCAACAGTATTGGAATACTTGGGCATTCTGGCATAAATGGGATTTAAATGAACTCTTACTTTTCACTATAACTTAGGGGCTGTGGATTTAAAATTCTGCCCGAGCTGTTGTCTCTGACAAGTTTTCCAGAATGGCAGGTTGTTTATTAAGCTGTTCTTAATACATTTAATTTTCTTGGTTCTGTGTGTTTCCTGCTGCTCCTTGAAAAGGATCCTGGTCCAGGCACGTGGTGGAATTCCTGGGATGTCCTTTGCAGGGCCAGGAGTTGGATTTTGATGATCCTGGTGGGTCTCTTGCAGCTGAGGATGTTCAATGACTGTGATTTTCTAGGATTGAAGGATCCCTGGGCTGGAAACCCTTGGGTTTGGATCACCAAGTGTGATCCAGCTCTTCCTGACACACCTGAATAGTCTCCACAAAATATGGGAATATGGGAATTCCTACCTGTGCTTGACAGGTGGAGGACTTTTGAACCCAGAGGTGAAATACTTTATTCAAGGAAAACTTCTGATGGAGGGCAAACCAACCAAATTTCACCCCTAAATCTGCTTTTGTTGCCACTTCACGTGACTTGCAGAGCGTGGAGGAGCTGGGGTGTCTTTAATCAGTCATGGAAACTTTATTTATACATGGTGGGGATGAGGGGGAGTTGTTTTAAGATGTGCTATCGTGACACACTTTTTCTCTATTAATTTGGGAAACGTTTTTCTCCTGGCAGTTGGGGGTTTTGTGCAGTGCAAAAATCCAAAATGCCTGTAAGCAGATACACTTGATACAGCTGGTTGTGGGAAAGCTTTTAACTCTTTAACCCTGCAAATGTGAGGGTGAGTTTTTCATCCACATCTGCAGTGGGATGTTTGTGCTTTATTAGAGGTAAAGAATTGTCCATAACAGCTTTTGTAAAGTAGCAGTTCAGGAAAAAAAAAAAAAAACAAACAAAAGCAACCACATTAACTCGTCTTGGGATAATAATTATGATTTTTATGACTCTCAAGGAAGGTGCTTGGCTGGAAAACTTCAGTGTTCTGTTTCTGTGGGACTGAAGGTGAGTTGTGCAGTGGGATAAGCTCTCCCTGAATTCAGTTGCTGACCCCCAGAGCAGTTCAGGAGAGCAGAATAACGTGTGGAGTTTGAAACAAGAGGAGATTCAAAGAGAATATAACAGGCCAGAAGGGTGGGGGAGTGCTCAGGGTGGGTGCTGTGCTCTGAGCAGCACAGACAGGGAGGGTTCACCCTGTGGAATTGGGGGGTCATCAGCCAACTCCTGCTTCCCGTTCCCCAGGGAAGGGAAGCAAATCTTGGCTCCTCCCGAGGTTTAATAACTAATTCTCAATCTTTTCAGTGAAGCTGATGAAAATCATTCTCTTCCAGTTGTGTCCACAGGTCAGGTCAGAGCCTGCTGAGGGTGGGAGTGGTCAGGAATAGAAACCCCGGGCAGTTGCTGCGATCCTTTTTGGGCAACCAAGCCCCAAAATGCCTCTTATTTTCATCTTTCACAGACTCGTTGTCAAAACAGCCCCAAAGCTGCATTGCTTCAGAAAGGCTAATGGGGGAAAAGTGCCATCTCCAAGGCAGGCAGCAGCAATCCCAGCGAATTCCACGCTGCAAGTTGTTTTTCTCAGCATTTTCACGAGCTTTTTTTGGCTTTGTTGGAGAGGTGGCCACATCTCCAGCATCTGGTGAACAACAAACCTTTCTCTCCTTGCAGAAGGAGCAAAGAAGCCTTTATTTGAGGTGCCTCGTGCTGGAGGAATGACCCTTAAAATATTAATCTGAGAAAACCTGACCCCCCCCCCTTAATTCTTGGCTTTTAAAGCTGTTTAAGTGAATCCTCCAGGGAAAAGCAGAACTGCTGTTCCCCTTTAGCAGAGTTGGGAATTTGGGATGATTCCTTTTCCTTCTGCCAGTTTTGTTGGTTTTGTTGTGGTTTTTTTTTTTTTTTTGTTCTCCTCGGTCCTTTCCCAATTTAACAAGATCATCTGATGGTTCCAATAAAATTCTGCTGCAAAAAACAAGCAGCATTGCATGGAAGAGGTGATTGCCCAGGGAATTTTGGGCATGGATGTCTCAATGGGATTCTTGCCAGGCTGAGGTCTCTCTGAATTGTCTCATAATGCAAATGTGTGCAGGTGCTGCAGACACTGCTGAACTTCCCTTAGAGGAGCATTTAATATTATATTTAACACCATTAGTGTTTCCAGTGTGTGGAGGCAGAACAGGAAGCTTCTTTCTGTGGAATACTGTTGAAAAAAACCAAGTGTTTCAAAGCAAATCCACGTGTTCAGAAAACAAATGTGAAGGTTTGCTTTCCTTTGCCTGCACTTTAGAAATGCCAATATTTGCCTTCCTTTTTTTGTTTTTTTCGTGCCCTGTCTTTAATTTACTGTAGCTGCTCAAAGATACGCAGTGCAGCTCTGCAAGAGAGGGCCAGATACGAGCAGGCTCAAATTCTGCCTTAATTTTGATTAAAACACCTTTTTCCCTCCTGCATGAGCGAGCAATTTGCTATTTTTAATAAGGGATGAGCTTTGGGATGTGCTGATTTAACTCTCCCCCCAAATTACCTGCGAGTGATAAAACGGTAAAACTTTTATTTTTCTAGGTTTGTGCTTAAATTTATTTTTTTCCCTCGCTGTGAATCTGCCAGCACAGCATTATCTTTGTAGGAGAGCTTTGGGAAATGCTGTTGCAACTTGTTTTATGCTTTCCCGAGTTTTACCTTTTTATTGCTTTTAGTCTGAGTTTAGAGGAGGAAAATCCCCTTCAGGAAAAAATGGTGATAAAAAAAAATAAAGAGTTGAGGGCTGGGTTTTGCTGATTCCTGTGGAGAAGGGAAAGGGATATTCCAACTTCTGTCTTGGGGAGAACAGGACAAGCCCCCGAGATAAAGGTAAAGGTGTTTAAATGAATGGGCAGTTTAGATTCAATCCAGCACTGACTAATAAAATTAAAATAGCTCTGAGGGTTCTGTGGCAGGGAAGGGGCTGGAACACCCTCCTGGAACAAGTCACGGATGCAGAAAATCCATTAACACAAACTGAAACTTCCTTTTCAGAGAGATGCAGGAATTGTATCAAAACTGGGGGAGGTTTTTTGTTTTGTTTTGTTTTTTTTTACTTGAAGGAAGGAAACCCTCCTGGGTTATTACACTAAAAACTGGGCACGGTGTTCTTTCATTACAAGACATTTTTAATTGATTACCCAACTGCTTTTGGTCAGTTCTGGGGGCTGAAAGTTGCACAGGGATGCAAAGGGTTGTTTTGGTTGTTTGTTTTTTTTTTTTCCCCCCTGGAAAAAAAAGCCTTTCCTTCCCAAACCTTTGGAAATGGTGGGAGTTGGCTCTTGGCCCTGTGGCAATTAAACCCTCCCTGAGTAGGGAAGGGTTAATTGTGAATTTGGGTGGGAGTTTGTCCCGATTAAACCACGGATTAATCATCATTTCAGGAGATGAGACCTCCCAGTTATTGCTCCTTAACGAGCAGATCTCCCTTCCCTCCCCAGAAAAGCAAAGAGGAAAAACAGGGAATTAAAAAAAAGCAGCTTTATCCCGTTGGGAAAATGTGCCTTTAGTCTCCAAACTTGGATTCCCGAGGGAAGCGACTCCGGGCTCCGCTGGGGAGCCGGGGCTGTGCCGGAGTTAATTGGGAGCCACAACCCCCCTCCTTGAGCTTTTCCTGTTTCTGGCCTTACATGTTCCTCACACCACGGGTCCTGTCTGCTTTGGGGGGTGTTGGGAGCTCCCCCCCTTTGTTTCGGGGTGGGATTGGAGCCTCCTCTATTTTTGGGTGGGTTTGCAGTCCCCCCTCTGTTTTGGGGTGGGTTTGCAGTCCCCTCTCCATTTTGGGGTGGATTTACAGCCCCCCTCTGTTTTGGGGTGGATTTACTGCCCCCTCTCTGTTTTGGGGTGGGTTTACAGTCTCCCCTCTGTTTTGGGGTGGATTTACAGCCCCCCCTCTGTTTTGGGATGAGTTTGCAGTCCCTCTTCTTTTTTTGGGTGGGTTTGCAGCCCCCTCTCTATTTTGGGTTGGGTTTGCAGCCCCCCTCTGTTTTGGGGTGGATTTGCAGCCCCCCCTCTGTTTTGGGGTGGATTTACAGCCCCCCCCTCCATTCTGGGGTGAATTTACAATTCCCTCTCCATTTTGGGGTGGATTTACAGCCCCCCTCTGTTTTGGGGTGGGTTTGCAGCCCCGCTCTGTTTTGGGGTGAGTTTGCAGTCCCCCCTTCTTTTTTTAGGTGGGTTTGCAGCCCCACCCCTGTTTTGAGGTGGATTTACAGCCCCTTCTCTATTTTGGGTTGGGTTTGCAACCCCTCTCTGTTTTGGGGTGGATTTACAGTCCCCTCTCTGTTTTGGGGTGGATTTGCAGTCCCCCTTCTGTTTTGGGGTGGATTTGCAGCCCCCTCTCTGTTTTGGGGTGGATTTGCAGCCCCCTCTCTGTTTTGGGGTGGATTTGCAGCCCCCCCTCTGTTTTGGGGTGGATTTACAGCCCCCCCTCTGTTCTGGGGTGTTACCCTGTTACTCTCCCCGTCTCCACTGGCACAGAAACTGAGGAACAGGGATTGCAGGGGTTCATTTGGTGGTTCCTGCTCTTGGGAAGGGCTCAGCCCAATCGATGGGCTACTCTGTTTGCCAGAGCCACGTTCTCCAGCCAAACAAGGTCTCCTGCTCCGCGGCGATCTGACTAAACTCGAGACCAATTCACAATACTTTAATTATTTCTCTAAGGATTCGAGCCTCCTTTTAATTTTCTTCCTGAAAGGCATTGCCTGAACTGCATCTGTGCCCAGCTTTTCCTTTCTGGTGGAAAACTACTGTACCTTGTGCTGGCCAAACATCTTGGCTCGACCATCGGGTTTGTCCTGGGATTTTTCAGGCTCTTGGCGAGTTGGAGCTTCCTTCCCAAAGCCACCTTTCCCAAGGTTTGTGCTCTGGTGCTAAAGATGCCCAGAGAGCATCAGACTGTGTCAGAGACATCTGTTCTTTGGGAGTTGAAAGCTTTATTTTTGCAAATAGGGGGTCAGAAAAAACATCACTTAGGAAGCAAAGAGGCCTTTGGAGCGTTTCACTCGGAGGTACCAACCTGAAACAAAACAGTTTTACTGGGCTTGAGCATAAAACTTAAACCCTCTCGGACATAAACCGTGGCTGGGGGTGAGTTTTGGTGGAATTGGTTGGTGCTGGGGAGGGTTTGGAAGGTGAGACCCACCGAGGAACTTCGTACCTGGGAGAAATGAGGAAGCGAGAGGGGTTTGGGAAGCTGGGCGATGGCTCTCCTGAAAAATCAAATCATAAACGTTTAAAAACTAGTCCTGAGGAGGCCACCGAGATCATCAGAGGGATGGAAGACCTTTCCTGTGAGGAAAGGCTGGGAGGATTGGGATTGTTCAGCCTGGAGAAGAGAAGCTTTGAGGTGAAGGAGCCAACAGGAAAGATGGAGAGAGACTTTGGAGAAAGGCCTGGAGGGACAGGACACAGGGAATGGCTTCCCACTGCCAGAGGGCAGGGAGAGATGTGGTGTTGGGAAGGAATTCTTCCCTGTGAGGGTGGTGAGGGGCTGGGATGGAATTCCCAGAGCAGCTGTGGCTGCCCCAGCCCTGGAAGTGTCCAAGGCCAGGTTGGACGGGGCTTGGAGCACCCTGGGCTGGTGGAAGGTGTCCCTGCCCATGGCAGGGGGTGCCACTGGATGCTCTTCGTGATCCCTTCCAACCCATTCCACAATTCTGTGGAAAAAAGAAGTAGAAAGGGGGCACTGAGCTGGCCCCGAGGCTGCTGAATGTCCCCTCCATCCCTGTGCTGAGTTCTGGTAGCCAGGCCGGGTGTTCTGGTAGCCAGGCCGGGTGTTCTGGTAGCCAGACTGGGTGTTTTGGTAGCCAGGCTGGCTGTTGTAGTAGCCAGGTTGGATGTTTTATTGGCCAGGCCGGGTGTTGGGGTAACCAGGCCGGGTGTTCTGGTAGCCAGGCTGGGTGTTTTGGTAGCCAGGCTGGGTGTTTTGTTGGCCAGGCTGGCTGTTCTGGTAGCCAGGCCGGGTGTTCTGGTAGCCAGGCCGGGTGTTTTGGTAGCCAGGCTGGGTGTTTTGGTAGCCAGGCCAGGTGTTCTGGTAGCCAGGCTGGCTGTTGGGGTAGCCAGGCCGGGTGTTGGGGTAGCCAGGCTGTGTGTTCTGGTAGCCAGACCAGGTGTTCTGGTAGCCAGGCTGCGTGTTTTGGTAGCCAGGCCGGGTGTTCTGGTAGCCAGGCTGGTCTGTGTGTCCCATTTCTCCCTGCCCCTCCTTCCCTGAGTCCCAAGGAAGCCCTGGCAGGGAGGTGTGAGGGGGTCACCAGGGAGGTGTGAGGGGGTCGCCAGGGAGGTGTGAGGGGGTCACCAGGGAGGTGTGAGGGGGTCCCCAGGGAGGTGTGAGGGGGTCCCCAGGGAGGTGTCAGGGGGTCGCCAGGGAGGTGTCAGGGGGTCGCCAGGGAGGTGTGAGGGGGTCGCCAGGGAGGTGTGAGGGGGTTGCCAGGGAGGTGTGAGGGGGTCACCTCGCTGGTTTGATTCGAGTGCAGCTCCCACTGGCTGGATTCGAGTTCCCTGCTGGATTCCACAACCAGGATCCCCCAAACCCGCTGCCTTTTATCCCGGAGGATCTTTGGGACGTGGATTAGCTGAGCTCGGGAGCTGCAGGCACGCCCGAGGGACCGGGCTGCACGGCTGGCTCAGCTCTCGTGCCTGTGGGGTGACATCTTGATGACAGGGGACTTTAATTGCTCTCTGCTTTGCTGATCCAGGCTGTTGGCCATTTAGGGACAGCACAAAGCACTCCCATTAGGCCACGGTTGGGTTTTGAACTTAATCATGGGTGTCTTCCCCTCTCTGAACTTACTCAAAGGTTGAGTTTTCCCGTATTTCAGTGCTTTAGATGCTCGGGTGTGTGGTGGGGGGGAGGTCTGCTCGTGGTGCTTCCTGCCTGAGGAGCTGGGAGTGGTGGATTCTGTATTTTAAGGAGCTGGGAATGGTGGATTCTGTATTTTAAGGAGCTGGGAATGGTGAATTCTGTGGCTTGAAGGAGCTGGGAATATTGAATTCTGTAACCTGGAAGAAGTGGGAATATTGAATTCTGTATTTTAAGGTGCTGGGAATGGTGAATTCTGTGGCTTGAAGGAGCTGGGAATATTGAATTCTGTAACCTGGAAGAACTGGGAATATTGAATTCTGTATTTTAAGGTGCTGGGAATGGTGAATTCCGTAACCTGGAAGAGCTGGGAATATTGAATTCTGTATTTTAAGGAGCTGGGAATGGTGAATTCTGTGACGTGGAAGAGCTGGGAATATTGAATTCTGTATTTTAAGGAGTTGGGAATGGTGAATTCTGTGGCTTTAAGGAGCTGGGAATATTGAATTCTTTATTTTAAGGAGCTGGGAATGGTGAATTCTCTGTTTTAAGGACCTGGGAGTGGTGAATTCTGTAACTTCAGAGTGATGGGAATGGTGAAAATCTGTAACCTGAGGGAGCTGGGAATGGTGAAATTCTGTAACTTTGAGCTGGAATGGTGAAATTCTGTAATTTTAAAGAGCTGGGAATGGGGAAATTCTGTAACTTTGAGCTGGGATTGGGGAAATTCTGTAACTTAACCAATGATTTCAGTAATATCAACTTGGGTTGTTTTTTTTTGAGGTGACACCTTAAACCCCCTTATTTTCTATCTTATAGAAACACTTGATTTTTGAGCCTGGGAAGTTAAAAGTACTGAGGCAGCAACATTTGTGCTGTAACAGCCCGCTTCAAATGATGCAGTCACAACTGGTGTGTCTTTTTTGCAGTTTTAGCAATTAAAAACTTTCAGATGCACAGCCTGCCATTTTTGGCTGGCATAAAAAGCTCTGGAGCATTTTATTGCTGCTTTTTGCACTTCTGGGCAGGATTTGCTTTAATGTTACCAGTGATAATGTGCCCATTAATGCATATTAGGCAAATGATAAATGATAATAAACACAAACTACAGCTCAGAGTAATTGGGAAGCCTCCAGCTCCTAAAACTCCATCTAAAGCACCTTTTTTAAAAAAATTATCTGTTTGAAAAGCTCCTGGAAGGGTGCAGGTGAATCCCAACTCCTCCCCCAGCATCCCTGTGACTGCCCTTCTCCCCCTGAAGCAAAAGTTGGGCTTTTTACTCGATAGTGGTGGATTTACATGGAATTTCCAAGGCTCTTTGTTGGATTTGAATGGCAAAGCTGTAATTTTGGAGCCTCAGCAGACTCGGTCCCATCTGTCCATGGCCTCAACTTCCAAATGGGATCCTTGGGAGGCCTTAAATTGCAGCTGGAAATTGTGTTGCCTTTGAATTCTGTAAGTAATAGATGGGACATTTAAAAAAAAAGGACATTCAGGAGGCTTTTTACTGCTGTGTTTGTGGTAGGAGGCAAAGAGAAGCCCTGGAATAGTGGAATGTCTTGGGAGAGAAGCCTTTTGTCTCCTTCTGATATTCAGTGGCTCTCTCCTGGGCCAACCTTGGCTAATTGACTGCCAGGAAACTTCACCCAGAAGTTGTGGGTGTATTCCAGGGTATTTTTTTTTTCCCCCCCTGGGATTTCACATTTCTCTCTGTTAATGAACTCGGGGGGGTTCTCCTGGGAGTCTTTCACTGGGGAGATTTGCTCTGCAGGGCCTGGGGGGTGTGTTTGAAACAAAAATGGGAGTGGAAAACGAGATCTCGAGGTTCTGTTCAGCCCTGCAGGAGCTTTTCCCAAGTATCCAGGTGTGCTCAAACCAGGAATCCTCCCAGAGTATGATCTGACCCCTTTTATTCCCAGAGGAAGCAAAGGAGGGAGGTTTTTTTCCTACATTTGGACCTCCCTGCTTGGGCAAAAGAAACATAACCTGGTCATAACCAAAGAATTAAAGAGGAACTTGGAGTTTGGGGTATTAAGAGTCTGAAATTTGTGCATTTTGTTCTCATTTTTGTCACTGGTTTCTGAGGTGCAGCAGCTTTACCTGGGCACTCGTTTTACCTGGAATTGCACGTGATGGTTCAAAATACCCCCTTAATGCCAGCCTTGGTTAACAGGATTTTATGGTTTCTGTTTATTGGAATTCTTGCTGCTAATTTTAACTGTTTGCAAGAAGCTTTTAGGTTCTGAAAATAACCCCCCTCCCCTCCCCAGTCCCGACATAAATAAGGGTAAATTTTCAGTTGCACTCTGGACATTTGTGCCTCTGAAGGTTCCACAAAGCAGGACAAAAACACACCAATACTAAGTTTAGGCAAATATTTTCCATAGAACGCTGCCTCCAGTATGAATTCCAGTAAATACATGACAGAAGTTCCCAAAACAACATCTTCTTTAATTATCTGTATTTCCCTGAAGAAACGGGAAGGTTTCCAGCTGCTTACTTGACCTGAGGATTTCCAGTGTCCTGTGTAGGAAATCATCCCTAATAGAGTGTTTTATTAACTTTTAATTCAATTCTTCTGTGTTTTATTGACGCTCTCTTGTTCCTCCTACTCTTTCCTCAGCTTCCACGTGCCAGATCTGGAGTATTTAAAGTGTGAGGAGCTCTCTGTGTGCTGCCACCACCTCTGAGAGCTTTCAGAGTCTCTAGAAAGGTTTGCTGTCTCCCCTCTGTCCCAGGGAAACCAGAGGACGAGCATAAAACCATGATAATAAAAGCCAAATATCTTGTGGGAGCTCTGGGGATGAGCTGTGGGGGTTTTTTTGGTCGAATCTCGTGACTTTGGAAATAATCTTACAAAAAGCACTTGGGCCTGTTGGGGTTTGGTTCGTGTTGGCATCCCAGAGCAGAGCTCTGGTGTTGGAAAACTTGCTGCTTTATTTCTCCACCTTTCCCAGAGAATCCAGGAGGAGCTGTGGGAGGCAGGGAATTGGGCGTGGAAGTGTGGAAATGCTCTTTCCAGATAGGAAATAAGTGAAATTTTACGGAGTAGAACACCGGGGTCTGCTCAGCCCCCTTTTTGAGGGTCTGCTTTCCAGTCAGGCAGGGCTGGTAATTCCAGTTTGGGTAGATCTGGGGGGAAGCTGTGGTTTGGATGTTCCTTTGGAAGTTGTTCCTGCAGAGCTTTGGGGCACCAGTGAGTTGAGCTGCAGGAAGGACTTTGGTTTGTTCCAGCAGCTCCTTTGCCGTTCCTGTAACCGGGGAGGAAACTCGAGGCAGCTCCTGGTGGGACCTGGCAACCAGCAGAGCCCCGGGGATGCTGTGCCAGCCCTTCCAGCCCTGCTTCAGGAAGCCTTTGGCTGGAACACTAGTGGGGAGCAGGAGTGGAATTCCTGCCTCTGAGGGGTGTTTAGAGGGGCTTCGCTCACTCACACACATCCCAGGAATTGTGCTGCTTCCCACCTGCACCTCTCCAGGGCTGTGGGGTTGGAACAGCTGGTCCCTGGCACAGCAGAAAAGCTGCTGAGCTGGCAGGTGGCTGCTGGAAAGGGACCTGAACTGTGCTTTCCTTGCTTGGAGTTTTGTCTCTCACCAGCTCCCGGTTCCCCGCGGGTCTCGTGGGGGGGTAGAGCAGGAATCCAAGGGGGGAGGTTGTGCAGTGGCCCCGTTGCTCGGGCAGATGTGGCTTGTTTTCCCTCCACAAGGGTGAGGTCTCACCAGCATCCTTGATTTAGCCAGGATTTGCAGCATCCTGGCAGCTGGTGTGCTCTGGGAAGGGCAGGGCTGTCCCCACAGCAGTGCCGTGGTCCCGCCCCGGGGCTCAGGGGGTGACTCGTTTTCATTGGAAAGACAAGAGGGAAGGAGCTTGTTCCCTCCAGAGGTGGATGGAATGACATTTCTAGGAACTGCAAGGCAGGAAGTTCACTCATGGCATCACCAAGGAAGAAGGATCAGGTGACTCTTTGGTGACTCTTCAGGAGATGACACAGGGATTTTGGAAGTGGCAGCAAAAACTCATTAAAATTGGGGTTCCTCCACACAAGAACATCCAAGAAGGTTAATCCAAATGAAGATATAAATCCAAATACGGTTTTAATTTGGTTTAACTTAATTCCTCTGTTTGCTTTTGTTCTGGATGAAGGTGTCCACACAGGGATTTAATTTCATCTAATGAAAGTACTTGGGTTCATATCCTTAATTAGTTTAGGGTGTGCACGTGTTCTCTTCTTCCACGAGCGTTTTCAAACGACCTGTAGCCAAGGAATTGGACACCAGGGAAGTGATGCCCGTGTAGGTACAGGGATGGTGTTGCTGAGAAGCCAAGACACCTGGAGTGCTGTGTCCAGTTCTGGGCCCTCAGCTCAGGAAGGACATGGAGGGGCTGGAGCAGGGCCAGAGGAGAGCAACGAGGCTGGGGAAGGGACTGGAGCACAAGTGCTGGGAGGAGAGGCTGAGGGAGCTGGGGGGGCTCAGCCTGGAGAAGAGGAGGCTCAGGGGAGACCTCCTCACTCTCTGCAACTCCCTGACAGGAGGGGGGAGCCGGGGGGAGGTTGGTCTCTTTTCCCAGCCAACCATCAGCAAGACAAGAGGGCTGGGTCTGAAGCTGTGCCAGGGGAGGGTTAGGTTGGATATCAGGGAGAATTTCTTTGCAGAGAGGGTGCTCAGCCATTGGAATGGGCTGCCCAGGGAAGGGGTGGATTCTCCATCCCTGGAGGTTTTTAAGAAGGGACTGGATGTGGCATCAGTGCCCTGGGCTGGGAACCACAGTGGGGTTGGATCAAGGCTTGGATTGATGATCTTGGAGGTCCCTTCCAACCCAGCTGATTCTGTGATTCTATGATTCCCTTCCCTGCCTAAAAAGGGAAGCTGGAATGGAGCAATGTCTTTCCAGCATCCATCTCTTCCGTGGGATCCCTTGTGTGGAGCGTGGCAGGGAGTTCCAGTGATATTCCTACACTGGGGCTCACAGACAGGACAGCTCAGGAGCCTCAAAGTGCTGAATCTTGGGAGACACATCTCAACTTTGCCATTGCACAAACACTCCAAGCTTGACATCACCCAGCTTCAAACCGGTTCATTTGCAGGTTGGGGAATTTTATAAGTTCCACAATTAAAGCTCGTCCTGATTTGTGCAGCAGGACTTTCGTTCCTGCCTCCTCACCCCGCTCCCCTGCTTCTCACCACCTTTCTGTTCCACTTCACTTCCCAGAAGGACCAGCAGAAAACTTCACCAGTCTATAATTTGCTGCACAAGAACCACACGGGAGGTTGTTGCTTTCTTAAAAATGCCCAGATTTTTTTCGTGTCTCAAATGCCTGGAGTTCTCTGTTCCTCCCGGAGTTTTCTGGCCACGCTGCAGAGCACGGGGCGAACACGCAGAGCTGGCCAGGCTGGCCATGAACAGCCTGCTGTGGAATGCAGTGTCGTGGCACTCGAGGAATCCACTGATCTCTGGACCAAGAGCAAGATGTTGTTTATTGTTGCTTTATAAAGGTTGTTTCGGGTCTATAAAACTCGTTCTCCGGCGCTGTCGGCTCCGCGCGGCGTCATAAATGTCCTGGGTGTGAGGCACATCTGCTGAACGGGGTTGGATGGGCTCTGGGCAGGCTCAGACTCTGTCTTGGGCCGGGTTTATCCATCTGGGCTCAAAGGATATTTTTTTTCCTGGTGAATTGATCCCTTTTTGTGTTGATATCAGCGTATCCTGGCTGAGATTCCGGGCTGAAAATGCTTGGAAAGGTTTTGTGAGAGATGATGATAAACTTCAGGGGTTTCAAGCTGTTTAACTCTTTTGCTGCTTAAGTCTAAATGTCTGCTTCTGTGATCCATTGGGAATTGATCCATTGGGAATCGATCCATTGGGAATCGATCCCTTGGAAATCCATGGGAGCGCTGGGACACAAACAGTCCAACGCACACCCCCTTTGAACTTGGGATCCTAAAGCTCTTCCTGGGGGTTATTTTGTGTCTCCTGTGTGTATATGGCAACATTTTCGCTCCTAAATGATCCCTCGACCTCTTTGTAAATTCTTTTATCCCTCTGGAAAAAGGGCTTCCCAGCTGGGAGCCCGGTGGAGCAAAATCTCTGTCTTGGAATGTCGGGTGGCATTTAGGAAATAAAACCTGCACGGCCCCAATTCTGCTGAAATTGGAAGGAAAACAAAACTTAGCCTGGCTTGAATTGGGTCTGTTATTTCTTTCCCTGTAGGTAAAACCTCAGGTGAGGGTTGGAACTCAAAAGCCTTCGTGATCTCTAAAATCACAGCGAAGCAAAAAGAGCCACCACGGGGCAAAAAGGCCGAAATTGGGCAGTTTGGAGCAGATTTGAGGGGGTTTTAGAGCTCACAGGAATATGACTTTTTAAATGTAAGCAAATGAATGTGGAGGAAGAGGCTGATTGTTGAAACAGGCAACGTAACAACAGTTTGCTTTTCCAAGCTTTCTCTTGGAAAAAATTTTGCTTCGCGTCTCCTCGGGCCGAGATCTGTAATAAATTTTCCCTTTAAGTGTCCATTTTTTTAACTCAAAACTTATATAAACACCAGAGAGAGACTCAGCTGAGCTGTTCTGTGCCCGAAATGTGGTGTAGGGAGGAACGAAGTGTCACCTCTGAGCTGTTCTCCTGCACCAAAGGTCACCTCGATTTTATCCCTTTTCTAGGTATAAATCTCTTATCTCAGGAGTTTTTGTCTTTTCTTGCTCGGAATTCTCTGTATTTCCCTAAATTTGCCTTTAAAAAAAGGTTATAAAGTAAGAAAAAAAAAAATACAGGTGGAAAAAATCGAGCTGAGCTGTTTTTTGGTGGTGAATGTTGGAGCTTTTACATTTCTCTGAGGTAATTTTTGGTTTTCCGTTTGTTTGGTTTTTTTTGTAGGATGCTGTGACGTCAAAACCAGTCATCCAGTTTCAAGGAAGCCAAGGGGTAAGTTTGTGTGCCTGGATTGCCTTGGGAATTCCACAGCTGATGGCAGGAATTTGTGCTGTTCCAGCTCAAGGAATGACGATGCTCCGGTTGCTGAAAGGGAGAGGTTGAGAGGTCCAAGGAAAGCTTTTTTTCCCCCCCTTTGTTCCCTTACCTTGCTTAAACCCAGCTTTGGAAGGTGAAATCCAGCTTTGGAAGGCCGTGCTGATGGGTAGGACAAGGAAAAGAGCACAGCAATCCATGGAAACCTCACCTGTATCCCAAGGGAACAACACCTGGTAGAGTCAGAGCAGGACTTTGTGGCTCCCACTTATTTCCTGCAGCAAAAATTCCGAGTTTTTGAAGCTTTGTTTAACATACCTGTGCCATTCCTGTGAGTACCAGCAGTTATTTTCTGTTTAGGAGTTTTATTTCTCCAACTTCTGCTCTGATGCCTGAACTCCAGGGTATTTTTAGCCCCTGGAAATGCTCCGTGGTGCCAGTTGCTGACAACGTTGAGATTTACGTGGTGGTGTTGCTGGTAAAGCCATGCAGCTCTTCAGTGAGCATGAAAAATGTCATTTAAATACCTTTCATTTATAAAAAAAAACCCCTCTCTCTGCGTTCAGCTTTAGGCTTTGCATAAAGAAGGGGAATTTTAATTTTTAAATATTTTTTTTTCTTTCCCCCCCCAAGAATCTGGACTGAGCTGTGAACAGCTTCTCGTTTTTATTTTTATGCCACTGGCACGTTAAAACTTTCAGAAAGTTGCTTGAATTAAGCAGACACTAAATCCAGCAGGTTGGCCTTGCCCACATACCACTTTGTGACATTATTCTCACTAATAGCACACAGAAAATACAGCAGGAAAGACATGATTGTTATTGTAAGTTCAGAATTAAAATACAGAGCTCCTCGTCCTGGGAAATACAGAAAGGAGCAATTTCCAGGTTTTTTGTTTGGTTTTTTTTTTACTTTGTTTAGAATTAAACTTCCCTGCAAGTCGAGATCAAACTCTGGCAAAATCAAAAGCGAGTGGGGGGAAAATTATTTTAAAGGCGTGTGGGTTTGTCTTTATTAGAAGAAAAACAGCTTTGCACGTCCTAAAGAATAAAAAACTGGGAATGCTTTCCCTTTGGAGAGCAGCACCTCGTGAGGATCTGCCCCTGACTTTTCCTGTAAAGCTGCTTAAGTTTTGGAAATGCCTCCCCTTGATATATATATTTTTTTTTAACTTGAGAAGTAGCAAAAGGAAGGGGAGAACAGCTTTAAAACACTCCCCTGCCCTGAGGCTCTTTGGGCTCCACGTGGATCCGAGGTGGACAAGGCTTAACAAAAAAACCACTGTTTGAAAAGGCTGTGGTTTCTTATTGTAATTCAGAATATTTTCAAATTATGTGTGATATTTTCAAATTGCAAGTAATATTTTCAGACGACGTGGTCCTCACAAAAAATCAATATTTATTGCGTTGGAGCCCTTAACTTCCAGAGAGGATTTTTTTTTTTTTGGGGGGGGGTGGGAGAGCTGCCAGTTACCTGTGTGAGCCCCTGGAAAAGGGGGTGGGAGGAGGATGTGGCACCCAGGGCTGACCTCAGCTCGTTAATTAATTGCCCTGACGAGCTAAAGGCCAAAGGTAGAGCTTTGAAGGGAGCAGGATCCAGCTCCGTGGGAGCAGAGAGAGAAAAAAGAGCTCTTTGTCCCTTCAGGATTATTTTTCCTGGGTATGACAAGGAGCTGGCAGCTGGGGAACCATCTGCTTTTAAGGGTAGGACTCTCAGGATTCTCCTGCTTTTAGGAACTGAGGCTTGAAATGCTTTCCAGGGATCCTCCATCAACTGGACTCCGGAGAGAATTCCAGGAATTTCACAGGCTCTCAGATCCAGATGATGGCATTGAAACATATTTTGTTTAGCTGCTTATTTTTTAAATCATTTCCTCCACTATTCCTTAATTCCCCCATTTGTTGCCTTCCTGTTTTGCCTCCCAAAAAAAACGTGGCTCTGGGGGATCCCGTTACCTTTTGTACGTGGGATTTCAAAGCAGTGGTGTGGGATTTTAGTAATTATGAGGTTTTAATAGTGGGAATTTTTTGTGCAAATATCCCACTCACAAGAAGGGAAAGCTTTACTTGATGATTAGGGAAGGCAGGGCATAAAATAAGAATGTATGTTTGTTTGTTTGTTTGTTTGTTTGTTTGTTTATTTAATATATAGGAATGTGCTTCTTCTTTAATTCTCCAGAAGCCTTTAAATTACTGTGTCCATGTCTTTTTACCTATTCCAGTGTCAGGGATACTTTCAGTTGCTAATAGACAGAAAAGCAGCTTTCATGTTTGATACACTAATTAACCAGGGGAGGGAATTGTTGGGAATGAAACAGCAGGTCAGGAAGGTGTTTTAGAAAAGGAGGATTTGGGTTCCAGCCCAAAATAAAACACCTGTTCCAGTGGCAAGGCACAAAAACCTCCTGCATGGGCCCTGGTCTGGATGGAATCTCTCAGGAGTTTATAAAAAGCTGGGATGTATTTCTCTACAGCAGTGCTGGTCTTGTTAATGGCTTTTGCAGGGCAATATTCCGTGGAATAATCACAATTTCAGTCCTGGTAACCAGCTTGTAACGAGCAGTGTTGCTCTGCTTTGAGCTGCTAAAATGGGACCGTGGATATGCCTTGAGAACAGCACCTGGTTGTTAGTTTTTCATCACAAAGTGAGTTATTTTGGATGGTTTTTAAGGTTTTATGCCCATTTCTTGAGCATTTCTCTCGTTTCAACGTGCACATAAATTAGAATTTCAGAGCCTGAGTACCCCAGCGTTACGAGCAGTGATAGTTATGCACAACTGGACAAGGAAAGGCTGAAAAAGCTTCTATTTTGGTCAAAAAGACATTCAGAATCAGAGCTCAGGTTGGGTGAAATTTGCAGGTGCTCGGTGGGGAGAGAAGGGAAGGAACTGAACTGGGAGGGGGGTTAAAAAAAAACCCTTCAGGTGCCAAAACCACGTGTGTTGTGGAGCTTTTTAACATGACTGTTGGGGGGAAAAATCCCATTGCTTTGTGATGGGAAAATACAACATTTCTCCCAATTTCTGGGCCTGAAGTTGTGCTGGTGTTAATAGAGGGGGGTGAAAAATCTCCATTCAGAGCCCTCCCCACCCAGCTGAATGTTACTTGAAAGAGGGGAAACAGAAGTCACATCTGTACCGAGCTATTTTTAAGTGTCTCTGGTTACTGGTGCAGTGCTCAGCACCAAAATTAGGGCTCCCTCAAAGCAGTCCCCATGCTGATTTGGTGGCTTGAGAAACCTTCTGTTTTCAGCTAAAAATAATTCCTAGATAACGGCCCCGAGTTTCGTACACTCCACTTTTCAGTACTGGAGTGACTCTGCCTCCTGCCTCCTTTTCCATCCTCAGAAAAAGCTGCAAAAACTCTACAAAAATGCCCAAATTGGGGCTCCTGGAGCAGCTGATTTTTTTTTTTTCCCCCAATGGTAAAATCAGGAGCGAGGAGAAAGTTCTGTGGTGTGTGAATATATGGTTTGGTTGCTTTCCTATTTTGCTTCCTCTGGGGAATCCCGTTAACTTTTGTGTGCAGTGGGATTTTTTTAAAGCCAGCGGTGTGAGATCTTAGCAGTTGGAATTACAAGGTTCTAATAGTGGGAATTTTCTGGGCAAATATTCCCCTCTCACAGGGGAAGGAAAGCTTTTCTTTTACAAACTCAAATTGTTTGCAGCACCACTCGATCCCCTGACCGAGAGCTCCGGAAGGGGGGGACGACCCCCTTGAATTCACCTTTTCTCCCCGTTCCCATTGAATTAATCTGCAAAAATACCCCCAATCTGCTGGTTCCAGGACTTTTCTTCTTGTAAAGCAGAAGGGAATTTTATTTCCCCTGCCCTGGGTGGGGGCAGAGGGTGCAGGGCCAGATTAAAAGGGCTCGAGGCTGGTGCTGCACGTTTGGCAGGGGAGATAACGGGGCTCCCCAGGGAGGGCCCAGCAGCACCCACATCCCCCCCAAATCTGCTCCCAAGTATTTTTAGCCCCGGATCCTGGGGATAACTCGTCCCTCTGTATAAAACAAGGCTCAGCCCGGGGTTCCTGGGCTTGCCTCTGGAAGAAGGGAGCTCTGTTTGAGGGCAGGGAGACGCTGCGGGGGCTCAGCCCGAGAACCATCCCTGTGGTTTAGCAGAGGGGCACAGATGCTCTGGGTCGCCTTCCAGGCTGCTGGAGACATCTGAGGTCAAAAGGAAACCACCCAAAAACCCCTCCTGTCCCGGCAGCAATCCTTCCTGAGCGCAGTCAGATGGGGATGGTTTTGCTGGGAGTGTGTATTTTCTGCATTTATGTGGCAATCCGGGTAAATATAAACCCGTGCGGTTGAGTGCAGCCCAAAATAGGTTGCAACTGATGTTCCTTCTGTCTGGTTTTTCTGGGAGCCATCTTAATTATCAAATATTGATGTGATAGTAGAGCTCAGAGGCTGACATTTACGTTGGATCTCCAAATGCAGGGGGGGGGAGAGAGAGTTTCCCTTTTGAAAAATGAATGGCTCGGGGTGAGGGGGAAGAAGGAAAAAACAATGCAGGGATGGCTGTGGAGTTGTCTGAGGAGCACAGTTAATGCTTGATTAAATATTTAATTTAGCAGCAGCGTCACACTCTACTGTGAGCCATGAAATCTTGTTATGGAATTATAATATCTTAAAAAAGAAGAAGGGTGCTACCTAGTGACCTGGCTGGTGCTATGTTTAGTGCTGGCTCACTAATTCGAAAGAAACAAGCCCTGAGTGTTCTAAATTGAATATAAACAGTCTGTTTTGAGCCTGAATCAATAGAATTGGGTCAGATTCCTAGAGCAAGGTTATTGTGGGCTCTGTTAGAGAGGCAGCAAGTCCCCTGCTCGCATCTCTGTGCTGTCTGTGGCTGCCCCACACACAGTGGGATAACTCGAATTCTCCTCGTAGCCTCTTGCCCTCCTCTCCCTCCTGTGCAGAAATCCAGGTGCTTTACTTGCACAGTGGGTGGCAAAATGCCTGAAAGCACCGTGGCTGCAGGAGAGCAGGGTTCTGTGTCAGCCTGGGGCACCCACATGACCGATGGTTTCCCTCTCCCCAACAGCACATCGCGATCCCGAGGCCCGACCGACCGACGGAAGTGAGGACCTTCACGTTTTACCTTTCAAATATTGGCAAGGACAGCCCCCAGGGGAGCTTTGACTGCATCCAGCAGTATGTATCCAGGTGAGTGGTACCTCCAAAAAAGAAAAAACCCGGCCTGTTTTTTTAACTTACCTTCCGTGGCATCTTTTCCCTGACAAACCTGGACAAAGCTCGATACGTGTTCTTCATTTTTAGAGTCTTTCTCGTCTGTCTGAGCGTGGTTTTGGGAAGCATCTGAGTTCCCTCCTGAGCTCCCTGAGTTTTGGAAGCATTTGAGTTCCCTCTCAGCTCCTCTGCATCCCCCACTAATATTTAACTGGCACAACCCCCGTTGTCCCCCGGTGTCATTTGCAGTGTCGGGAGGATCTTTTCCATGGTTTGTTTGTTTTTTTTTTTTCTCAGCAATGGCAATATCCACCTGGATTGCCTTGGGAGCATACAGGACAAAATCACCGTGTGTGCTACTGATGATTCCTACCAGAAGGCGAGGCAGAGCATGGCACAGGCCGAGGAGGAGACGCGCAGCCGGAGCGCCATCGTCATCAAACCCGGGGGGAGATACGTAGGTAAGCCCCCTCTCCATTCTGGGGGCTCTTCTCCAGGTTCTGGAGCCATTGCTGACGTTGTTTGCTTGCCCATGGCAGTCTCTGGTGGTTCCTTAGGGGTGTCTGGTTTAGGGTGTTGCTCTCCTTGTGTTGTGTCGCCTTCACGGTTCCATCATCGCCTCAGGGCTCTGCCCAGAGCAGCTGTGGCTTCCCTGTCCCTGGAAGTGTCCCAGGCCAGGTTGGATGGGACTCAGAGCAACCTGGTCTTAGTGGAAGGTGTCCCTGCCCACGGCAGGGGGTGGAACTGGGTGATCTTTAAGGTCCCTTCCCAGCCAAACCACGGTGGGACTCTGCGCGCGGCGCTGTCGGGGCCGTGTGTGTGCAGTGACATCCCTGGCTGGCTGCAGGTCACGTCTGTCACGCTGGGAGCACCCTGCTGACCCATCACAGTGTCTGTGCCCATGGCCAGCTCAGCTAAAACGTGCCACCAGCGTGTCCCAGCCTGGGGTGTGTGCCCACTCCAGAGCAGAACGTGCCACGGGTCGTGTTAATGAACAGAGAGACCACAGCAGTGCTGCAGCCTGAACAGACCATCTCGCTGGCACAGCAGGAGGAAAACCTGAGGAGAGGAAGTAAAACCGTGGCAAATATCACAAGGAGCCCGCAGAGACCCAGCTTTAGGCTGCTTAATCTCAGGTCACAAACTCAGGGCGCAAACACGAAGCAGAAAGCAGAGTTTGGTTATTTTTTTCTTTCTGAGGCAGCTGTTTTTCCTGCAGCCCATGTGATCTGTAGCCAGTCTCTGCTCAGAGGATCTGTGATGAGAAGGGTGAAGTTGCAAAATGTAGAAGTGACCCTGACTCACTGGCAGAGTGCTCAAAGGCTGAGAAACGAGATAATAATCAGGAAGGAAATGCATTGATTTCCTGTAGACTAGAAGATTATTTTGTTTAGCTCCTCTTTGAGAACATTACAGTAAGTGCATGAAGTTAAGGCTCGTGAGGGAGAAGCTTCTCAAAAGCAAATTGCTTCCCGGGGAGCCGGAGCAGAACTTCTTTGATTTAAAAATACCCCTGCTAAAACCTTTTACTGCCCTGAAAATGGAGCTGTGTAAAAGCAGTGGCCGCTCCTTAGATAAGATGTCAGCGTTGAAGACAGGAGGGGGGAGCACTGGTCCAAGAAGGAAGAGCCTGGAAAGGCCAGTCCTGGTGTGGGATACGCACATTCCCGGTGTGCCAGCACCATCAGCTGATTCCCATTCCCGGCAGGCCGGGCTGGAGGGACAGCACTGGCTCTCACATTTCCATGAGAACACGGAGCTCAGCACTTCAGCGGCAGCGGAGTCATTCCAGGCAGCTCAGATGTGGAAAAATTTATAGGAAATGTTGAAATTGGAGAGCAGCGAGAACTCACAGATGTGAACTGGCACTTGGATAAATCCATGTGTAAATAGATGCCTGCAGGTAAAGCTGCAGGGGATGTGTGTGCTTAACATCCACACTAAACGTGTGTGTGCATCCATATCCATGCACCTGCATAAATATTTTAAGATCCTTTGTGTTCTGGCTTAACTCAGTTGTTTTGGTTTGTTTTTTTTTTTTTTTCTTTTCCTATCACTGCACATTTTGGCTGCAGCCTCAAGTGGAAACCTCCCAATGTGTGTTTTTACTGTTTGTGACCTGGCAAACAGTTCAGGGAGCTCTAGAAAGCCGACGAATCTTCTCTCGTCCCAGTTGCTGGAAACAAAAAAAAAACCAGTTGACCTCTGGATTTTGGGGGATGTTCTAAACTGCAGGAGTCGTTGCTGTTCTGCCTCTCTCACCTTAGCTCAGCCCTGACAAGGAGGTTGGTTTGCTCAGAGCAACCCCGTGGTGGTGTGTGATTAAAAAAAAAGCCAGGAAATGGGGCCTGGGTTACGCAACCCGAGCTCAGCCAAACAAACAGTGCAGACAATCCCCAGTATCTTGAGATGACTCAGTTGGGAACGTGGCTTCCTAGCAGTGGAGAAGTGCCATCCTGGAATAAACCTCCGAGAGAGACGCTCGCAGGAAACGCCGGGGGTTGTTTGTCCCGGCGAAGGTCACTTTCCCTCCAGCCCAAGGGATTATTGGTTGTGCCTCCACGGCCTCCAGACCTTGGAACCTGCCCCTTTTCTTCCCAGAGTTTGCCTGGTTTGGTGGCAGGAAGCTGGCTGTGGGACCTGCTTCTGTGTTCAGAAGAGCCCAGTTCTTTGATTTGGGGCTGCTGTGAGGGTCTGTCTGTCGGTGGGAATGGGAAAAAGGAACTCTTGGATCGTGCTGTCGGCATCCAGGAACCACACCGAGGAGGCCGAGGTGCACTTTGGAGGCAGCTTTAGGTTCTCAGTTCTCTGAAAACTCAACTGGAGGGTTGAAGCAGCTCTTAGCCCAGGGCAGAAGGGGTTATTCTATGAGCACAGACAGCACCCTGATGAATAGGCTGATGGCCCAGTGTCAGCCCCATTCATGGGGCCGTGTTTGGAGGGGGAAGGGAGGTGGACCCAGCCCCATAAAGTTCCTATTGTTCTAAAAGCAGAAACATCTGCTGGAGGAGCGTTTTTGCTGAGCTCAGCAGCGGGGAGCCGCTCGTTGACCAGTTCTGGTCTTTCCACTCCCGTATTTCCACTCTTCTGCATAATAATGCAGAATTTTCTTCTCATAGGGGAGGAGGGGGGGGAAAAAAAAATAGTTAGATTAACCGTGGGGATACGTGCACTTGGGATAAACGAAAAGCTGGCAAACAAAGGGAGCTTTATGTGAGCTGGTGGCCAATAACACTCAGGTTTCCAGAGCTTGGTGTTGCTGTTTACTTGTTACGAGCTTGTCATGAGCCATAAAACTCCTGGGATGCTCGTTCCGTGTCGGAGCAGAGGGGGTTGTGCTGGTTGTGTTTTGTCCTTCCTTGTCATCTTGTGGCACTTTCAGAGGGCCTGCTGAACTCCTTTTATACGTTGTTGACAGCCCACTGGCCTTTTGCAAGGTGGCTGCTGCAGTTCACTATTCTCATCTCATTTTAGGCAAAAAGGTTCAGGTGCGTAAACCTGCACCAGGAGCTTCCGATGCTGTTCCCTCCAGGAAGCGCCCAACGCCAGTCAACCTTGCCAGTGCAATAAAGAGAGGCAATAGTGCCATTTCTCAGAGACCCTTCAAAGATAGGGTTGTGCACTTACTGGCACTAAAGCCTTATAAGAAACCTGAACTTATTCTCAGATTGCAGAAGGATGGACTTTCTCAGCAGGACAAGGATTTGCTGGATAACCTTCTGCAACAGGTTTGTACTCTTTTGACGGAGGCAACGATTTTTAGGTAAAGGGAAATGTCTTCTCAGAACCCCTCCCGTGTCAGTCTTAACCTGTTATCTCCAAACTGCAGCTCAGTGTGTCTCTAAAGGCCGTGGGTGACACAGTTCCCAGCTCAGGGTGCTGTTGCAGAGATAGCAGGGTCAGGGGGGTTTGCAACCAAGCTGGATGATTTTGGCTCACCAGATCAGTCCTGTCAGAGGAACACTTTTCCTTGGTTCACGGGGAGGATTGTCTGACAGAGGATCTGCAACTTCCTTGATTTGTTATAACCTGTCAATGTCTGTATTTTTATCCTCGTGGACGTAAAGGAGCAATGCTGTGTGGGTTTTTTTCTATGTGAAGGAAAAGATGTCCCCTCTCTTTTTTTTTTTTTTTTTTTTTGTATTGCTCTGAGCCTTTCCTGCTTGGAAGTGCCACTGGTTAGGTGTGAAGATCATGCAGCTTCTTGCCAAGCACATTATTTGTATGTCAAGTGTGAAAGCTGTCTCCAAGCTGAATCAGTTCCTAACACTTGGGAGTCACGTTGAAGGTGCCATTTTAGGCCTTGCAGTAAATCCCTTTATTGCTTTCTTAAACGCATCATGGCTATTTATTTAAGTGCTGCAGCTGCCCTCTTCTGTATTGGAATATATCCTGGAAAATATTCTGATGTTTGTTTAGGTTTTTTTTTTTCATTCTACTCCTTTCCAGAGCTGAAAAAACCCTGAGACAGGACTCAGTTTGCCTCCAGGGCACAGGGCAGGTCCCATTAAACCCGGGCAGTTTCCAGCTGGCACAACTCGCTCCTTCCTTTAAGACGTTTAATCCTGGAACCCCTTAATTTTTTTTTTTTTTCTCTCTAGCAGCGCTGGGATTCTTTTGGAGCACCTTTTTGAGTTGCTATAAATAGGTTTTCAGACTAGAAACTCTCTTCCTGAGGATCCCTCTGGACCTGATGCTCCCCCGAAGCCCCCGGCGGGGAAAGCGGCGCGTGCGGCCCCGGATCGGCCTAAATGCTGATTTGGCTGGAAACGTGTGTGTGTGTGTGTGTGTGTGTTGCTCATAAAAGTTAATCCCTCTCAGCCCTCCCAGGGCTCCCCTCCCATCCACCAGCAGACACAAGATAAGCTAAAAATTACAGGCTGTGTTAAAAGCTCCACACGTCTAAATCCGTCGAGGTGTGGGTTTCGTTGGGCCTCTTGCATCTCTCGCAGGACTCCGTGTTCCTGACGGCCTTTTTGCCTCGTTTTGCAAGGTTTCTATTTTTGGGAGGGCCGGGGTGGAGCTTCCAGAGTCCCACACAAGAGCAAAAACAAGGAGGTAGCAGCAGCTCTCAGGCTCCGTGGAGAGAAGGAAAAATCCCCGAGTTGGTTCTTCCCAGGGCTCCAGAAACGGGCAGGAGAACCAGGAGAAATTCTGGGAGGACTTCTTGAAAAAGGAACCCTGGCTTTGCTTTTGTCTCTCGGGTGTGTTTACAGGGACACCTCGGTGTAAAAACACGGCTCAAATTCTTCTTGTATTTTGGCTCAGGATTTTGGAAAGCTGACAGGAACTGAAAGGAAAAACAAAGTGTTGGTCGTGTAAACTGATAACTGGGCTTTCTATTTTTCTCTTATCAGGAGAGTTTGCTGTGTTACTTGTGCAGCTTTTTTTTTGCTTTGAACTGCCTAGATTTTTAATATTTTTTTCACTTTTGGTCGTAGCCTCCCTGAAGCAAAAGCAGAGGAATCAGCAGCATCTTCAGTTCATTCGAGACTTTCCACTCCTTCTCTTGTTTTTGAGGCATTTTACTGCTGTGTGGATAATAGGAATCCCTAAGCACAGCCATCTCCTGAACAGAGGGAGCCCTGGAGAACAGTAATCCCAGAGCAGATGCACAGGGACTCCATGGACTGAGTAAAAACATCTCCCAGTTTCAGGGGTGTAACAGTCCCTCAAGCTCAGGGGCTCAGGCAGGGAATTTTGGGATGCAGCTGCTGGCTTGGCCAGTGGATCAGCCTGGCTGTGGCAGAGCTTTTGGCACCTGGGCCTCTGTGTCCCTCCTCAAACACACATTTAAGGCTTTATTTTCTTCTTAAACTTGCAGTGCTCCGCAAGCACAGGTTTTCCCAGAGAAGCTGGGGCTGCCCCATCCCTGGGAGTGTCCAAGGCCAGGTTGGAGCAACCTGGGCTAGTGGAAGGTGTCCCTGCCCATGGAATGAGATGAGCTTTAGGTTCCTTTCCCACCCAAACCATTCCATGACTCTGTGAATCACCTGAGAGGGGTTCACTGTCAGTGACAGCCTGATTTGGGCTCTTTGCCTTGTTCCAACGCTGGATTTTTCAGATGTGTAACCAGCAGCAGCGAGAAGTTGAATTTTCAGTCGAGCTGTGGAAAGACTGATCCGAGTGGGATAACTCTGAACCAGTTGTTTCCATCCTAATCCTAACCCTGCCTGTTCCAGCAGTGTTTCCTACCCAGGCAGGGTTTTGTGGGGGAAACTCCACGGGGTGGAACTGGATAAAATGTCAGGCAGCGCGTGCTGAGCTCCCCGCGGTGCCCAGGCTGCAAATCACAGGTTCTGCTCTTGCCCTGAAGTACCCTTGGAAGAGTTCTCTGTGCAATCCAGTGGATCTGCATTCTCCTCTCTGCTCCCCGAGAAAGCAGCTCTCTGTCACCTCTTTTCCTGGCTCATTCAGCGAGGAAATATCTCCTGGCAATTGTTAACTAAATTATTGCCACGAGAGTTCCTCTCTCAGCCATAAACTGCCCTGTTTTGGCTGTGGCACAGGTGTGATAAGAGAACTGCCTGTTCCCATTAGGGTTTATTTCCAGGTGTTCCCATAAACTGCTGTTGTGCTGGTCCAGGCTACCCAAGCTGAATAATCTTTTTAGATATGACTTATTTCCCCACTAAACTGGATGTGCTTTAGGAACTCGTTATGAATTATCGCAGTGACAAGGCAGAAGGAAAGGCACAGTTTGATTAAATAATCTTAATGATTAGGAAATGAAATATTGAAGTCCTTGTTCTCTGACACTGCTAACTGCTAAGTCTGCTCAGAATTTGCCTTTGTCTTAGCTCTTGTTTGTTAAAAGAAGTGAGAAAATTAAACCCTAATGATGTTTTTACGGATTACTTCCATTTCAGGTGGCAAATTTGAGTGCCAAGGACAGCACTTTCACACTGAAGGATTGTGTGTACAAAGAAGTGCAGAAGGACTGGCCTGGCTACTCAGAAGGAGATCAGCAGTTGCTGAAGAGGATCCTGGTTAGGTAATTATCCCATGTTCTCCCTAATTTCACCTGGAGCTTGGAAATCAGGGTATCTGAGGGCTGAAAGTTGAGTGTTTGACTCATTTTAACATCAGGCAGATGGAGGAGTTGACCAAACTTGAATATCCAAGTGGATCCACTTTTCAGGTGGTCCTGGGTTGCCTTTAAACCACTCTGCTGAGAACTTGAGGAAAACCTGGATAGGGAGCAGAGCTGGCAGAGGGAAGTTCCAGTGGATTAAACGTGTCCAGCTCAACTCTCCACTGAAAGTCTCCTTCCCTTTGCCCACATCTCCTTGCACGTGTCTGCCCGTGTTTTAAAGGCAAGGAGAAGATGTTACCAGGCAGCCACATCCCTGGGGTTCAGATCTGACTGGGAGAAGGGATGCATGGAAAAGCAGAGGCGGTTCCATAGGGATAAATCCCCTAAAACACGTTCTGGGTGTCCTGCTGCTGATCCTCTGTGTCCAAGGGATACCTGTTCCCCTGTTCCTCCCTGAAAACAGCCCTTAACACACTCACTTGATCCTTGGTTGCTGAAGATATTTTTCCTCTACAGACATTTTTCCTTAAGTGAAGCCTCCAAGCTTGGAAGGGCAGCAGGGAAAGAGCCCAAATCTCCTGGGTTTCTCCAGGAGAATTCTTCTCTGAGTGTTTATATTTCCCTCTCTGGGTTTTCAGTGCCTTTGTAATGCAGACAGAGCTTTTACTTGTGCCTTATTTTATTGCACTTTTGGTTGGGATGGAGCAGAGTGTGCTCTGTTCGAGCAGCTCCCATGATTTAAAAGCACAATTTACTTGGAGATGAGACTTTGCTAAACCCAACAACAGAAAGTTGCACTCCGAGTGCTTTTGGTGTGCTGAAGTAAAATCAAACTCCTTTAAGTGGCCTTGATGTTAAATTATAATTAAAAGGAGAGCCATAACTGCCATGCAATCTTTATGGCTTTCCAAAAACCCAGCGAATTTCTCCCCGTAGAAAGCAACGTTTGCTGCTTTTTTTTTTTTTTTTCTTGAATTGTGGTGCTCAGTTAGGAGGAGGTCTAAAAATAGACCTTGGAAAGGATGTATTCAACTGTACAAACAAAGCCCCGCTCGGCCCATGCAGGTAATGAAGCTCCAAAATGGAAAAAAAACATGTAGGGTTTGAAGGCAGGAGAAAAACAGCCACGAAAAGGGCACAGGCGGCGGCAGACGTTGGATTTACGTCGCCGGCGTTGCCTGGAGCCAACCAATTGTTCCGTGTCCTCCTGGTTTTCAGGGCCAGTGGCCACTGGACGGTTCAGCAGCTGCAATAATTGGAACATCTGCAAATGTTGGAGCTGTAACTAACCCTGCTCGTCGCGTTCTTCCTCCTGTTTTTGTGTTTTCCACCCTCCTGCGGGTGTAGAACGGGACCCTGAGTGACCTGGGCTGGTGGGAGGTGTCCCTGCCCATGGCAGGGGGTGGCACTGGATGGTTCTTTTCCCACTGGATGGTTCTTTTCCCACTGGATGGGCCTTAAGGTCCTTCCAACCCAACCCATTCCAGGATTCCGTGGAACCTTCAGCTGTTACAAAGATCCTGAACTGAACCCGTTTGTCTTTCATTCCCTTCTTAAATCCACAATTAACAATTAGGAGACATGACCAGGTTGCTCAGGCTGATGACCCAGCCCCCAAAAAAGCCACTTTCCCCGGGGTGTTGGTGCAATGTCACCGTCCCTTTCCCA
The DNA here is from genome assembly GCF_003945595.2 of Pipra filicauda. Classification (NCBI taxonomy): domain Eukaryota; kingdom Metazoa; phylum Chordata; class Aves; order Passeriformes; family Pipridae; genus Pipra; species Pipra filicauda. The sequence continues at coordinate 29,891 of NW_024104944.1, read as the reverse complement.
TTTTCACAATCCCCAAGTACTTTCCTTGAGCTGCTGAGTTTGTTCTAAATAAAATTAAACAAAGCCGGGCTGGCTGTGACTAAATGATGTCTAAATATTGCTGCAACACAGCCCAAGGTTCAAGCTCAGGTTAAAAGCAAAATCTTGTCAAGTCATGGGCGTTATCTCTGAAATAATCTTCCTAATGTTTAAAAAATATGGACTTTAATGCTGACTGTAGTTTTCTCGTGGAAGAATTTAGACCTGGGTTATTTGGGCTCCACAGCTGGTGACAAACTGACTGCAGAGCTACTTTATTAAAGACCTTTAACCCTGAATTCTTCCTTTTTTTTTAATTTTTTTTTTCAGTTTGTCAGCTACAACTTGATGCAACAGTAGTGGGTTTTTTTCTGGGTGATTAGTACAGGGACAGTCTGGGCAAAGCTGGTGGGCTGGGAAAGCACTCCAAGATCTGGGGAGGAGCAGAGACCTGGCCTGAAGGGGAATTAAGGCACTTGAATGATAATAATTGTAATTTTTTTTTTGCTACAAGAGGTTTCTATTATTTGTCAAACGCCACAGATACAGCCCAGAGTAGCTTTGTTTTGCATGATGCAACTTAAAAGTGTTATTGTGAAGCCCTAAATGTAAATCCTAGTAGACCAATAATACCTCAGCAGTTCCTGTTATAATCCTGTTTTTCCTGGACCCAGAGGGGCTCGCTGCTGAAAGGACTGCTGTTCCCATAAAATGTTGTTTTAATGATGCTGATGAGTGGGAGAACTTATTCCTTAACATCTGACCTTGAGTTTCAGCCCCTCTTCAGTGAGCTTTGCTTTCTGAGTTGTCTGCTGAAGTCAGTTTTAACTGGGTAAAGCAAAAACTCAGCAGAAATTTGTTCAATTAATGTCTTACTGAGCTGTATTTCAGTCAGAAGAACAATCTATTATATCCTTTACACTTCAAAATTCAATGCCAGTTTTACTCATCTCCACATGGATCGTGTTTCTGAGGCCGTCATTAATTTGTTGCAATTCTTACATCACAAGTCCAAGAGGAAAGAGGTAAAAAATGTTGGAAAATCAGTTCCATCCTCAGCAGGGAACCCTCTCCTGTGTCTGAGAGCTCAGCCTTGCCTCCTCCCTCCCTGGCAGTGCTGGTCCCTCCATTCCCAGAGAATCATCAAACAGAGTGGGAAAGCAGGAAGGAGATAAGGAATTACCACTTGTCACTGATGTTTTCCTGTAGTAGTTTCTCCTCCCTGGATTTTGTCAGAGATCAAAGCTGGCAGTGCCTGAACGAGCTGCTTCCGTGGCATCTCATCCCCAGCCCAAAAAAAGGCTCTTTGCTCCACGGGAAGATGGGAAATGCCCCCTCCTGCCTTGCCAAGGCCCAGGATCTGACCATCCCCAACCTCCTGTTTTCCAGGAAGCTCTGCCAGCCCCAGAACAGCAGCGGTTTTCAAGGAGAAGCACCTTCCCTGAGCCCTCCAAAGGACACGGTGAACTCCAGCTCTCCCCCTCAGGTGGGTGATCCCAAGGTGATCCCTGGCATCCATCTCCTCCTCCTGATGGATTTGCCTGCTGGAGGTGTGTCCAGGCAGAGCTGTTGCCTGTCTGCACCCCATAATCACCTGCTGGTGGGTCGGGAGGTCGTTGGGGTTTTATTTCTGTTTTATTAAGTTCCAGTCTGATCCTGGGTTCCCTCAGCATCTGTTTCTCCTCTGGCCGTGTGGGGAGAATCCCTCACAGCGTGTCTCAGCTTCAGTTTTTAGGGCTGAATTCTTTTTCCCCAGTGCCCACATCCCTCCTGGAGTTCCTGGGAGGGCGAGCTCGTGTTTTCCTCATTACTAATAATTGAGTGGAACGAAGCCTTTAATAAGCAGCTCCCAAACACACTCCAGAGTTATTAAAACCCTTGACCTTCTGCGGCCTAATGGCCCTGACAGATCCAGGAGGGGCAGGTTGGGCTGCTCTGGGATGGGAGCTGTGAAAAGAACATTTTGCCTGTTTTTTCCATGAGAAGAAGAAGAAACACCCCCCCCCCTCTGAAAGGAACTGTGCTTGGTGTGTGTGTGTGTGTGTGTGTCAGGCAGAGTCTGTCCCCACTTTTCCCAGGATCCTCTCAGCACAGGCGTTTCTCACATTGTGAAATGTCTCCTTCCCTTCTCTCTCCACTTGTGGGTCAGCCCAGACAAGTTGAGTATTTATTCTTCTCCTGCCAGTGGAATGTGTAATTCCTACTTGTCTGGACAGACGCACTGAGGATTAGTGGCAAAGAATATTAGCAGGTAAAGAAATTATGTGCTTTCTGGCAGTAAGAGGGAGGCAATTCTCTATTGAGAACAAGGACTGTGTAACTCGTTTGCCAGGTAGCTAATTCCAAATCCTCTCCTGCTCTGCTGTGGGCATGTTCCTGGGGAATAAAGATCACCTTCAAGTTAGCTTGGAAACACACAGTGCTGTTAACAGGCTGGGCTTGTGTGTTTTTTAACTGATTCTGGAAAAAAAATAAGGTTGAAAAATCAACCTTGCTTCTGGCTGGCCCTGTTTTGGAAGACTCAGAGGCCTGTAGGGGATGGTTTGGGTCTCTGGAGTTTGAAACTTTGGGGTGCTTGGTTGGTTTGGATTTAGAAAAGGTGGTTGATTGGCTTGGATTTAGAAAAGGCTGGTGAAACAGGGGCAACCAGGTGGGGGATTGAAGTGTTTCCAGTAGTGATTCTGTTGTGTCAGACACCAAACCACAGCATTGTGAGCTGTCACTTTTTTTAATACTCTCTAGCTGTAGTTTCTGTTTAGAAAGGGATGGCTGCTAATGGGTGCAGTGCCAGCAGAGGACTGGGATTTGGTAGTCAGGAATGCAGAACATTTTGGGAAAGTTCAGCTGTGGAGTGAGGATGTTAAAAAAAAATAAGGATTGGTCTGGTAATTCTAAGGAAACCTGGCCGAGCAGGGATGGGATGCACATCCACCTCATAACCAGGGAGGTGAAGCTGGTGTCTGTTGGGTTGAGAGAAAGGGTGGTAAAATAGGGCAGTTTGGTGGTTTTTTTAGTGACCTGTTCTGAGAGCTGCAGCCAGAGGTGGCCCCTCCCCTGTGAGATGGACACCGTGTGTTCTGGGAGGTGATGTTGCGAAGCCGGTTGGACGTGCTGGCCTTGCCCCTGGAGCTCGGTGGCAGAACCAGCAGCTCCTCTTCCTAATCACCTGGACAGGTGGGAAGGATCCCTGGCGTGGAGCAGAGTCCTGCAGACCCCTGAGTTAGCAAAGAGGAATAACAACCAGGGAGGGAAAGGAGGGAATTAGGGGCTCCTCGAGCCGTCGCCTCTGCGATGGAGCAACGTTTCCATTTGCAAACACGTCACAGCCCTGCCTGAGACAGAAAGAAAATAGTGAATTATCCAAAAGAAATACCCAAAACTATTGCCTGTTTTCCTCTGGGCACTAAATAATCCCTGCTCAGAGTTCCTGCAGCCCTGGAGCTGCCAGGTGGGCACACACAGAGGGCTGGCCGGGGTGATTTTGGCTGGCACACGCTGGGCTGAGCCCGACAGCCGTGGGTCTGGCTCTGGGTTCTGCTGCCTGATGGATGGGTTCTTCCATGGAGCAGCTTTTCCAGGCTGGAGAACTGCCTCCAGGGAGGTGTGGGCACATGGAGCTGCTCCAGAGGCTGCCTGTGACCGTCCTGCTGAGGGGCACGGCCGGGAACAACTTCCCTCTCTGCACTTGTTCAAAAAAAAAAAAAGGATCACTGGGGTCACGTTGGCCCCCGTGACGTGGCTTTTGAAGTGCTGTAAACGTCCCCTTTCTTGCCTGAACTTCTGAGAACTGAGCAGTTGGCACTTCCTCAGCTCTTCCGGGCAATGCCTGGCTCTCGAGAAGAGGAAGGAGTGGGTTGCAGGGGTGAAACTGGTGAGCACAGAGCTGGGAGGGAAGAAAATGCAGAACTGGTGAATCCCCCTCCCTGCCCCGCAGGTCTGAGCACGTTTTTTTTCCTTTGCAGGGGATTTGGGGTGCTCTGGATGTTGTGCCATGACCAGGACAGGTGTTTTTATCATGGAATCCTGGACTGGTTTGGGTTGGAAGGGACCTTAAAGCCCCTCCAGTGCCACCCCCTGCCATGGGCAGGGACACCTTCCACTAGCACAGGTCGCTCCAAGCCCTGTCCAACCTGGCCTTGGACACTTCCAGGGATGTTTCCAATCTCTGCTAATTGGCTGGGACAGGGGTTTGGATTCCAAAGGGCTGGATTTGAAACAGGCTGCAGTGAGAGCAGCCTGGGTGGCATGGCCTGTGTCTGGATAGAGTGGGAGATCAGTGATTCCTGACGGGATGGTGGGATCCTCCAAGCTCTCCCACCAAGCTGTAGTCTCCGGAAGGCTGTCAGGAAGCAGCTTGGGATGGATCAGCTGCTTTTCCCGGGCATACACTCCCTTCTTCCCTGTCTTGCACCACCACCTAGTGGTGACCCTCCAGCCCTCGCCATCACCCGCTTTTTTTTTTCCCCCCCGTTTCCCTCCTCAGAAACGATCCCAGCCTCTGGAGTTCATCGACCCCCTGGCCAACAAAAAGCCCAGGATCTCGCATTTGGCTCACAGAACCCAACCCACCTTCAACGGGAAGCTGAGCTCCTCCAACGGGAAGGACACCCCCAACGCCCCCCCCGCCCTGCCGCCGGCGCTCCCCCCGGAGTCGGGAAGCTCCTCCAGCTCCAACCTGCCGGTGCTGGAGCTGCCCCGGCCCCACGACCCCCTCTCGGATGTGAGCAACGACCTGGCTCACAACGGCAGAGACTGTGAGAGCAGCGAGGCCACGGACAGGCTGAGCCACCCCCCGCCCACAGACTGTCCCCAGACCAGCAAACACAACTGCGGCTCCTACGTCAAATCCAAGAAAAAATCCAAAAAGCACAAAGACAAGGAGAAGGAGAGGAAGGAGAAGAAGGGCGAGGAGAAGTGCAAAGAGGAGAAGCAGAACTGTGAAGTAATAAAAAACGCTGACTTAGGTAGTGTTCCCCAGGAACAGGTCACAGGTAAGGACGGGCCGAGAGGTAATTTTGGTGTTGGCTGGGTGTGATCCCGCTCTGGATCCTCTGAGGACGGAGGGAGCACGTCCTGTCCGCTCCCAGACACCGCGGGGGACGAGATGCCGGCGCTGTCCTACCTCCAAATCACCAAAGGTGCTTCCTCCCCAGAGAGAGGACGGCAGGTTTTTCCTGTTTAACCTTTCGGGCTGTTTTGGAACTGCCTCAGAGCGTGTCATGTCTCTCTCCTGGTTCAATTAAAAGCCGGGATAATCCGTGGGGATGAAAGGCAGGGAGCCAGGCCTGGGAAGAGCAGCTCCTCGTGGGGGTTGTGGTGGCTTTGTTTGGGGTTTTTTTAATGAAAAGTTACTCACAAAACCTTTTAATATTGGATACAAATGAAGAGATAGAGAAATCTGGTGATAAATGCTGTCCAAGCAGTATCCAACCAGCTCTTCCAGCCTGGAAGAGCTTCCTTGTATCCCACTAGGACTCTGAATTTATTTATTCAAGGACTGACACAAGAGTGAATCTCGTACAGAAAACATTTTCCCTAAACCACTGTTTCAAAGTCAGTTCTGTGAACTCTTAGAAGCCAGAGCAGAGAATATCTCTTGGCCAATCCCATCCACTGCCTTTCCTGCTGCTTCCATGTTTTCTGCTGTTTGTCCCAGCTCCCCAGAGCGCTGGGACTTCCCCTGCAGCCTCTGGGAGTATCTTTTAAATTTCTTTTTGAATCCATCTCGTTTTCCTTTGCCCTGCTCCTGCTTTCCACGTTCCCCTTCGTGCCTGGTGCATGAAAATCATTCAGTTTTGGCTCAGAAAAAGGACAGTATCTTGGAAATGGAAACGTAATTTGCTGGATTCCTGGAAAGGGAGCCATTCCCAGGGCCCCGGGGCTGAGCTGGTGTCAGCTCTCACCTTCCCCACAGTGTTTGTAGCACCTACAGAAGCATTTTGGTGGCTCAACAGTGATTTTAAGGACAGTCCATGGATCTGATGGTTGTGTTGCACTGCAGGATCAGCTTTTTAGATAATTCTTCTACTTTAACCTTCTCTGGTGTCAATCCCAGTTTTTTTCTGGGAGTGTTGGCTTTCTCCCATGTGGGTTTTCCTCCCCGGGTACCTCTGGGGTGGTTCTGGATGGGCACACACAAGTTTTCCTCTCTTCATTTTTTTGTCCCTGTTTCTTATAAACACCCAAATACCCCGAATTCTGAAGTTGCTGAGCCTTCACCACCTTCTCTGCTTGGCCTCACAGCTTAATGACTGGGTGTCTGTTAATTAGTTGGGTTCTGTTCCTGCTGCTGCTTGGGAGGGAACGAATCCGAGCTGGATTGGGAGCAGTCACAAACAGGATGTGGTCAGTCCTGCTTGGATCCTGGACATCCAGCACTGGGAGCTTTTCCCTCTGTGCCTTTGTGCCTCGTCCTGCTCCTTCCCCAATTCCCCCCCCTGGGGCTGAAGGGAAATGTTTGATGGAATCACGGAAAATTTGGGTTGGGAGGGACCTCAAAGCTCATCTCATCCCAACCCCTGCCGTGGGCAGGGACACCCTCCACTAGGAGTGGAAGTTTCTCCTGGGAAGTTTCTTGCAGAGGGACCTCTGGGGTCCTCTCAGCGTCAGTAGGTGGCACTCACAGGCAGAACAAACCTCCTTGTCTCCCTTTCTCCTCCTTTCCTTAGCCCACATCCTGCCTCTTCCTCACTGTGGGCAGGGAAGGAGGGAAAACCAGGATTTATCTGCAGTGGGAATTTGAGACTGGGGTGGTTTTTATAAACCCTGGGTTGGTGCCATTCTCTGGTTCTGCCCAGGAAAGCCTTTCTGTAGAAATTCGGGGGGGAAAAACCAGTTTTTAAAAAGCTCTGATTGGGTTGTTGCTGACTCTGATGAGGACTTGGGAGTATGACACACAATTTGTGAGAAATATCCCTTTTCAAACCCGGGTCCACTTGCTTTCTCCCTCCAAATTTCCCCTGCAGTGCTTGGCTTACACTGAGGATGGGTCTGGTTTAGGCTCCCTCCGAATCCTGTTCCTCCTGAAATCTTTGCTCCCTTCCCTGAAACTCCTGAACATCCTTAACTGAGCCCTTATCGATGCTGACCCCACTTCCTGGAGCAGGGAACACTTGGATTTGTGTGAGGAGAGAGCTGCATTCCCTCTAATAAACCTCTGTGTGGTGCCCTGTAGGGCTCTGGATTGCCAGCATCAGGAATCTGCACCTGGAATATTCCTCTGGGGAATCTCTGAAGTGTAGGAGCAGGAGAAAAGAACATTCACCTTGCTCAGCTCTGTTCTCTGGGCTCAGAACGTGTTTTTCCCATTCCCAGTGGTGCTATCAGTGTTATCCCACTCCAGGCAATGTTTATACACCAATTAAATTCAGATTTTTTTTCGGGCTGGCTGATGTTGGGGTTGTTTTGCTGACAGACAAATAGTAGAGAAGCCTTGAACTCTCAACCACCTTGTTGTGGCTCTTCTGTCTCTGTCGGTTCCAAGCAAAACAGAAATCCTTTAGAATTCCATAAACTGGGTGTTGCAGACCAGTTCATGAGGTTTTGAAGTTGAATTGCAAAGAGCATTGAAGTTTTCAGAACATCTATAAACAAGCCTTTATTTTTTCAGGTTTAAATGGAACATGCAATAATTCTAGTGTACCAACATCAACTTCAGAAATGCCAGATTATTTATTGTAAGTATTTTTTTATGGGTTGCTTCGTCACTTTGGGATCGTGTTTCAAGCTAAAAAAAATCACAGTGCACTGGGGATTTTTGTTGGACTTTATGTTATTTGATAGAACTTTGTAAGGTGGGTTAAAAAAAAAAAGAAAGAGTGAATGCAGCTTTGCAGAGTTCCTGAGACTTAACTTGGCATCAAATCAGTTTTTTTACCTCCCTGTGGAGTGTTCAGGTTTATCTCCTATAAACTGATTGTTCAAGTAGTTCAGGAAACATTTTATACCTTGGAGGGGTTGGAAAGGATTAAACATCTCCATGTTACAGTTGGAAACTCGGAGAGGAAATAATCTGCTTTAATGTGGAAGACAAGGCGAGGAAGGATTTGGGGAGGTTTCCTAATTCTTCCCCTCTCCAGAGCCAAGATCATCAGCATAAAGCAGTGAAATATTCTTTAAGGGGAGGTTCTAACCCCTGGGTTGGGATGTGAGTTGTTTGACTCTTTAATGAGATCCCCTGGAGGTTCATGAAACAACCCACTCCAAAAAAAAAAAATAACCCTGTGCACAAAGCCCAGGATCTGCATAAACCCCAAAACCTGTTCCAGGCAAAGCTTTGGGATGGGGAGGAAGTGTAGCTGGGGGGGATGTTCCCTGTGCATGTCACAGCCTGGGGTTTGATTCCTTCAGAGCTGGGATCACTGGCAGGGAAGGGATGGAGGAGGAATTCCCTGGAACTGGCTGGAGGAGATGAAGGGTTCTCGTGTGGTTTTCTGGGCTGTGTGAGCCCCAAACAGCCCCCTCAAGGTGACACTTTTAGGGCCATTCAGAGGAATTTGGGTGGCTGGGGGGGGGTTTCTTTCCCAGATGTGCTGATCCCTCCTACAAAGGGATATTACAGCTCCTTGGTCCCTCTCCAGAGCATCAATGGGAGGTTTCTGAGCTCTCTGCTCTCACCTTCTGGTGGGATCCAACTGTTTTGATGGTCAGATCCTTAAATTACAGGAGCTGTGGCACATTTTAAGAGCTGTTTTAATCGTGAAGGTGAATGTTTTGTGCTGGTAGAAGACTTTCCTCCTGTCCTGTGTTGATGCTTCTTTATCCCAACCCAGCAAGGAGTCAGTTCTTGAAGGCTAAAGCACTTAAAGAGTGCTTAAAAGGTTAAAAGAGTGAAATCTCCCCCTTAATTTGAGGCCTAAATTGCCTTTTACCTGCTCAAGCACCGAGCTGGGGCTGCTGCAGCCAAGTCAGGGAGGCAAATTACAGCCGTCCACTCCCAAAAATTGAGTTTTTACCTTCAGAGAGGGCTGTAAATGTCAGGTTTAATGGCTTTTTTGTTGAGCTGAATCACTTCCAAAGGGCCCCAGAGGCACATCTGCTCAAAGTGAGCAACTTTGGGTGTCTCCAGAAGGTGCTGGAAACGGAGTCCAGCTCCTCACCGTGGCTTCTTGTCGTGCTCTTGCCACATAATCACCCCTGTGAGCGTTTTGCAACGATGGCTCAATGCTTTTTGTGTTCCTTTAAAGACTCAGCACTGGAAGCATCGTATTCCTGCTGTTCCAGTGCCTGGCACAGAGGCAGAACTCCATGTTCTGCAGGACAGCAGGAGTTAGAAAAGCTGTAGCAGCACTATCTGAGTGTCTTCCTCCACCCACAGCTGCTCCCAGGCTGTCGTGTACCTGTGTATCCCACACTTATCAGAGATAGGAAGTTTTGGGAGCAAAACAGTGTTTTTGTTTTACAGGGAGGTCAAGGCAATAATCCTGACAGTTACCTCCCAAAGTTGCTACTGTGGTGCAAAATCAGGATGAGAGGAAACAGCCTCAGAGTTGCAGCAGGGGAGGTTTAGATTGGCTGTGAGGGAAAATTCCTTTGCTGGAAGGTGGTCAGGCACTGGAACAGGGAATCACCATCCCCAGGGGAATTAAGACATGGGGATGTGGCACTTGGGAACGTGGGTTAGTGGTGGGCTTGGCAGTGCTGGGGGAGTGGTTGGGTCTGATCTTGGAGGCCTTTTCCAACCTTAATCCCAGAAACTGGTTGGGGTGGGAAGAGACCTTAAAGCTTAAAGTGGATCCAGGGACACCCTTCCCGTATCCCAGGTCACTCCAAGCACCATCCAGGCTGACCTGGAGCTCATCCAGGGCCGGGGCAGCCACAGCTTCTCTGGGAAAACCATTCCAGTGCCTCCCCACCCTCGCAGCCGACGATTCCTTCCCGACATCCCACCGAAACCATTCCACGATTCCAAATCGCGCACGGCTCGTTTTCCAATCCACCAGAGGGGACTCCCCCTAACCCCATCCCCCCCAAACCCCCTTTTTCCTGCAGAAAATACGCGGCCATTTCCTCCTCGGAGCAGCGTCAGAGCTACAAGAACGACTTCAACGCGGAGTACAACGAGTACAGGGACTTGCACGCCCGGATAGAGCGGATAACCCGGCGCTTCACGCAGCTGGACGCCAAGCTCAAGCAGCTTTTGCAGGGCTCTGAAGAGTATAAGGTACAAAGGGGCAGGATACACATTAAAACACATTAAATACGTGTTAAATATTCGTTAAAACCCCCTTTTTTTGGGCGGGTCAGTGCCGGAATTCCACCCGGAGCCGGTGGGGAACGTGCGCGCAGCCGACAGCTTTGGGGGCTGCCCTTCTCCCAGCTCTGTGCTGCTCCCTTTTCAGGCTGGAGCCACATCATGGGACTTGTTGACAAGGAAAGGCCTCAGTGAGACAATTGGCGTCCTCAGCCAAAAGCTGCTGGAAGCTATTAGTGTATCCCAGCCAGAAAAACTCATATTTGCACATATGGGAGCGTATCGGGGCTGGAAGGGGAGTTAGCACGGGGTCATCTGCTCCTCTGGAATCTTTGATCTTCCCAAGGCACCATTATTGGACTTGTCAGGGTGATTTTTAAAGAGTTTTAGCTATTCATTAGCTTGAAAAAGTAAGCCTGGTTGAGGGTAATAAACAGATTTTTACAGAGCACCTATTGTGCTGAAGCTCCCTCAGACATCCCTCCCCTCCCTCCTTGCAAAATTCGGGGATCCAAATTTTAATATCTTTGGTGGGGGGGGGGGAAAGATCAGCTGGAGCTTTGGAAATGTCAGTTATCCCAGAACTGAGGTGCCTGTTACAGGTAGTTCTCACAGCTGGGGAGTGGGGCCTGATCCTCCCAGTGCCTCTGGAGCCAGCTCCAGTATATTCATGGAATCAGAGACTGGCTGTGGCCACCAGGGAAGTCGTGGAGGGAGCAGATTCCCGTTGGAATTTGGAGGAATCGTGTACGTTGAGCCATCAGGAAATATCTCCTGCTGCAGGAGGTTGCAGAACTGAAAATAATAAACCTATTCCTCCCCCCCCTTTGTTGTTTTTTTTTTTTTTTTTTTTAGACCATCCATGATCAAATTTTACAGGAATATCGGAAAATTAAAAAGGTAAGCGAATGTGCTTGGCCACAAAAAGGCTTTTTTGGGTGGTGCCCCTGGTGTGACTGAAAGAGATGGGCCCCTGCCAAGTGCAAACCCAGGCTCTGAGGCATTCCAGCAGATCTTTGTTCAGCTCCAGCCCGTCCAGAAAGCAGCTCAGGAAGGGTTTGGGGGGAGCTGGGATCCCAGGGAGCGCTCAGCCGTGGCCGTGGCACAATGGCTGGGTGAAATCAGGGCCTTTATCTCTCCAGGGAAAGAACAGTTTGTGTTTTCAGATGCACAGGCTGAGGGATAACAGGATCCTCCAGGATTTTTTTGGGGGAGGGGGCTGGTACACGAGGTCCAGGCTGGGATCGGTGTCTGGGGCACTGAAAAACATTAAATTTCTCTCTGTTTATGCAAAAAAAAACCACCCACACACCAGCAAAGGGTTTGGGGTTTTCCTTTTAAATCTGTTGATATGATCCTGAGCCCAGTTGTCCTGAGGGATTTAGGAGCTTTTTGAGGAGATTCCCTGGGTGTTGGTTGTTCAGCTTTGATCCAGAGCTCCCAGGTGGGGGCAGAGGGCGGGTGGTGCTTGTTGGAACTGCTCCCAGTTAGGCTGAGCCTCACTCAGGTGAGCTCATTCCCTGGGATGAGGCTCCTGGAGCTGGATAATGCTGAAGAGGGATTTTATTCCTTGTTTTGTTTGATCAGGGTGTTGAGGAATACAGGAGTAGGTCCATTTTAAGTTGAGTATCCGAAAAAAAGCTTCATTCCTTGGTCATGTCAGTGGCTTCAAACTGAAAGAAAGGAGGTTTTTAGATGGGATGTTGGGAAGGAATTCTTCCCTGGGAGGGTGGAGAGGCCCAGGCACAGGTTGGGCAGAGAAGCTGTGGCTGCCCCATCCCTGGAAGTGTCCAAGGCCAGGTTGGAGAAGGGAAGGCTCCAGGGAGACCTTAAACCCCTTCCAGGGCCTAAAAAGGGGCTCCAGGAGAGCAGGAGAGGGACTTGGGACCAGGGATGGAGGGACAGGACACAGGGAAGGGCTTCCCAGTGCCAGAGGGCAGGGAGAGATGGGATATTGGGAAGGAATTCCTTCCTGGGAGGGTGAGGAGGGGCTGGGATGGAATTCCCAGAGCAGCTGTAGCTGCCCCAGCCCTGGAAGTGCCCAAGGCCAGGTTGGAGCACCCTGGGCTGGTGGAAGGTGTCCCTGGATGGCCTTTAAGGCCCCTCCAACCCAAACCCTTCCACGAATTCCCTCTGTGGTTGTTTTGACCCCCCCTGGGCTTCGTGAAGAATCACCTCCCACCCTCTGCCTTTTCCTTTCTCTTTTCCAGACTAACCCCAATTACAGCCAAGAGAAGAACCGCTGCGAATACCTCCACAACAAACTGGCTCACATCAAAAAACTCATAGCAGAGTATGACCAGCAGCAGTTTTAGCTGCCACCTCCCCTCCTCCTCCTCCTCCTCCCCCCCTGGACTGGGTAGGGCAAAACAAAAAAAAAAAAAAAAAAAAAAAAATCCAGTCACCTGGACGTTCCTTTTTTTTTTGGTTTTTTGTTTTTTTTTTTTCCCTTTTATACACCCAAAAATCCCTTTCAGAGACGAGCATTAATTATTCCTCGTGGTCGAAGAACTTTCTGGGGATGACTTATGATGCTGAATCTTGTCGTGTCCACGTCCAGCACGCTCCTCCCGAGTTTGGGGTTGGTTTTTTTTCTTTTTGTTTCTTTTTTTGTTTGTTTGTTTTTTTTTTTTTAAAGCCTCTCGGAATGTAACTAACGGGATAAAACGAAATTAATCTGCTTATTTGGGTTTGACGCTGATTTTTGTTGTGGTTTTTTTTTTTTTTTTCTTCCCTGCTCAAACTGCTACAGCCACTTAAGGGAAGGAAAAAAAAAAAACAACAACACAACAAAAACCAGAAAAACACACCAAAAAAAACCACAAAAAGTTGCCTAAAAAAGCGACCGAAGCTCCCAAAGAGGTTAAGAATCTGTAGTTTTTTCGTTTTGTTTTGTTTTGTTTTTTTTTCATGGAATTAAAATTAAGTTTTTTGGCATGAAGTGTAATCCCCCAGCTCCACTTGGGGGTTACAAAGTGTCCTGCAGATGGTGAGGAACTGGAATTGCTGCTCCGAGTGCCCGTCGGAACGAGGGCTGCGCCTGCTCCCGGCACCGCGTAAATACACCACGTACCCAGAGCTCTCCTTGTCTGTCCCTGCTTTGTCATCTCTGGGAAGGGGGGGGGGTGGTTGTGGCAGCTCAGGGGGGTCCCCCCCTCGGCCAGGGCACAGGTGGATCCCCCTTTCCCCCCAAAATTACCCCAAAATCCCATTTTTTTCACCCCGCTCGTGCGTGATTTCCCCCCAGCCCGCCCGGTTCTCCTCCACCTGCCCCAGTAGCTGGGGAGATGGAGACCTGTCTCCAGCTCCTGTCCTGTCTTTTTGACTTTTATAATTTTCTACCGAGGCAGCCAAGGTTTTATTCATTGCTTAACGAGACTCTCTGGTCTATTTTTGTATCCAAAAAAAAAAAAAGAGGGGGGGAAAAAAAAAAAAAAGCATAAGCATCTTTTTCTAAAACTGTGCCTCCCTTTCCCTTTTAGGCCAAGTGTTTGGGAACTTTTCCTTGCAGTGTTACTAAAACTTATCAAATAGTCACCCAGAGGGAGTTATTTTATTCCTGATCCATGAGAGGAGGGGGTGGGGGGTTGCCTTGCTTTCTCCTGGGATTATTTTTTTTTTTTGTTTGTGTGTCCTTCCAAAGGAGCAGCAGCAAACCCTTCTCAGAGCAGTGTGAGAGCAGTAAGGTGCTTTTTTCCCACACAGATCCCTTCCACTGGTGTGCTTTTATCCAGCCAGCAGTTCTTGCTTCCTGATTTTTCCCCCCCCCCCTCCCTTATTTTGGATTGAAGGGAACATTTTAGAGTATGGCCAGGGTGTGAGAAACACTCCAAAAAGCACAAAGGTGTCCTTTAACTCTGCCATTCCTTCCTTTCTCTCCCCTCTCCCCTTTTTAATCCTGCCAGCCTGTGGGATTTGACTTCTTCCCGCTTCCGTTTATCTCAAAGTAAAGGATTCCTTCCCTGTGGAGTCTCCTTCCCTTGGAGGTTGCACTGAAGAGCCTTTTTCACCCTTTGAAGGAGCAGAATGGCAGAGTTAAGGGGGGAAATACTCCTCTTGCACGAGGAGTATTGGGAGTTTTTCCCGCCCCCAGAGAAACCAAAGTGGGTCCATCCGTTGTATTAAAAAAAAAAAAAGAAGAGAAAATTAACAACAATAATAATAATAATACCAATAATAATTCCATTATTGTCACACAGCCAAGGCCACTGCTTTGCTTTGTCACTTTATTCTGAGGTCTCTCCCTGGGCATCCAGCGCTCCCTGGGACTTTGCCATCCCCTTTTTTTTCCAAGGAAAAGGTGACGGCTGAAGGCCCTCGGGGAGCCCCTGGGGCAGCCACTGGTCCCCAAACCCAGCCCTGGTCAGGAGAGGGGGACCAGCACCCCAGAAACCCTCCCCAGGGCATTCCCAGTGGGAATCTCGGGGAATGCTTCGCTTCCCTCCCTCCCCAAATCACACCTGGAGCTCGGGGGGGTGTTGGCGTTGCCTCCGGTGCTTCTGCTGCTCAGGGAGAGCTGGGAAACCCCCGGGAATTCCGAAGGCAAGGAGCTTTGCTCTGGAAAACTTCTGTCCTCCTGCTCCGGGGGGTCTCACCCCGAGTTTCGGGAGCGGGGAGGATCCCGGCTGGGAATTCTTGCTCCCAGGTGGAGCCGTGGGGATCTGGGAGAAGAGGGGGGGGCCTTTAGGAGGGCCGGGGATGCCACAGCCCCCGGAGCTGCCGTGACACCATCGCTGCCAGACCTTCCAAATTCCAGGTTTTTTGGGGGCAAGGCTGAATTTCCCAGTGCTGGGGCTCGGTGGGGGCTTCGTTCTGGCTGTGGAGGAGCAAAGAAACTCGGGATGGCCGAAGAGGCAGCAGCTACAAACCCAGGATGAGTAAATTCTTCCATGGAAAACACTTCTCCTGATCCTTAATTTCAAAAGGGGGGTTTTTTTGTTTTGTTTTGTTTTTTGGGGGGGGTTTTTTTTGTTGCTCATGGGGGAGGGATAGAGATGGATCTCAGTCTTTATACATCTGCTATAAGATATTTTTGCAAACAGAGTTGTATACAAAGATGTATTGTGTACATTTACATGTATATTCTGGAACTTCTAAAAAATTTGAATATTAAAAAGAAAGAAAAAAAACCTGAAAATATTTAATGAATATCCAAACTGTGAGACCCAATTAGCATCCACCAACTTCCTGCTTCACTTTTCTTTTGGACTGTGTTAAAAGAATTGTAGTCGAATCTGCCTTTTTATTTTTATTTTATTTTATTTTATTTTTTCCTTTTTAGAGATGACGAAGCTTAGGCAAAATTTTGTGCTTTTTGGGTTAATAGAAACCAGTTCTAGGTGATTAAGTATGATCTTAACTTATTGATACTGTGTTTTACTTTGTAATATTGTACTGTGGATAAAAACTATATTGAGCCATGGAGTTGGAGTTTACAAAAAAGAGCTTTTCACTTTGCCAAAATGTTACAATTTCAAGGCAGCATAGTCTTCAGCTTTCCTAATCTTTTTTTTTTTTTTTCTTAAGAGCTAGTGTCCTTTTTTTTTTTTTGTACACTAAAAAAGCTGAATGCTGATTTTGCAACATATAATAAATTCACTGTATTGGAAAACAAGCAGACAATAAGGTTGTGGATTTCTTTTCAGTGCTTCTCCCTGCAAGGAAACTCGAAAAGGGAAAGGTGATAAATGGCTGGCGTGGAGTTTTGGAAGCAGGAAACGGGAAGGAACCGGGTCACTTGAGTGAGTTGGAAGTGTCAGAGCAGGGAGTAGGTAAGAAAGAGGAGAGGGAAGAGGTGCTTGGAGTGGGCCAACTCCTTGGAACGCTGCCCTGCTCCGGTGGGATCGGCCTCCAGCCCTGGCAGGAGCTGGGGATCTTCCCACTCCAGCACCACTGGGGTTTATTTTTGGAGGAAAAGCTGCTTTTGGGGCTGTGTCAGCGCAGAGGGTTGGAGGGGAGCACAGAGCCCGGGCAGTCCGTGGCCCTGGAGCAGCAGGAGGCTCAGGGATGCTCCCAATCCATGGAGGGGGCTCTCCCTTCCCCTCCCCGGGAGCCCAGCCGGGTCTGACGTGGGGAGTGAGTCACATCCCCGGGGAGCAGGAGCTGGAGCAGGAATGGCAGTGCTGGAGCGGCGAGGGGGGGATGAGCCTGGCACAGACACTGCCTGTCCACGCTGCCGGAGCTCCCACCTCCGCCCACCCGTGTGAATCATCCAGCAAAACCTCGGGATCCAAACAGCACCTCCGTTGTGTCCGGCCTGTCCCCTTCCCTGCTGTCTCCGGGCCTTGCTCTGGTCCTGCCTCCGGCAGCATCCCCGGGGCCGGAGCAGGCAGAATAAAATCAAGGACAAAACCACTCAGGAGCGTAAAATCCTTGGAATAGCTGCTGTTTTCTTGCTTTGGGGGCTCCCTCAAACAGCAGGTGACAGGGCCAGAGACCACAGTGATGGCACCGGATCCCCCCATGTCCATAACGAGCCTGCATTCACTTGGATTTAGTGCCCAACTCAGGATTGGATTTAGTGCCCAACTCAGGATTGGATTTAGTGCCCAACTCAGGATTCTACCTCCAAAACAGCAAACTGTGGAGAAGGTGAAAATAATCCAGGGCTCAAATAACATCTTACACAGCCCTGGCTTATTTTTTCAAGGTGGGGGGAACGGGGAGGTCTGTGCTCTGTCCTTGACCTTGGGGTGGACACAGCAGCAGCAGCAGCACCCACACAGGGAGATGATGCTCCCAGGGCCGGTGGGACTCGCTCACGGAGCAGGAGCTGGGCTTGATGCTCTTGCAAATCCCAAAATCCTCCAGTTTTAGTTTTGGGTGTTGCCTCCGAGCCAAGCTGTGCCCCCCAGCCCTCCCTTCCCCGTCTCGGAGCGGATCGAAGGCCGGCTCCTGTCCTGCGGGGACGCTCACACAGGAAGGGTCCCCATCCCCTCCCGGCTTTCCTGGGGAATTCCTCCCAACCGCTGGCAGCTCCCGGGGTCACGCACTGAGCTCATTAACTCGGAGCTGCCCCAGTGGAAATTTACTGGCTGCGTTTGCTGTGCCAGAGCCAGGCGGGCTCCTGCGGCCGCCTCCTTATCGGCACCGGGCCGGGAGCTCGGCGGGAGCTCCGGGAGCATCTCCTGTTTCAGGTGTCCCTCCCGAGCGCCGAAGCCAAGCCGGGGGCAGGCTCAGGAGGAGCCTTGGACTCCAATAATTCACTATTAATCCAGGTCACACCTGGGAAAAGTGTCACTTTACATGATATCGGGCACAAGCCGCCCTTTAAATCGGGGTCGTGCACGTGTGGGAAGGCCCCGGCCGGGTTTGAGTGATGCTGGAAACACGGGGACAGCACTGTGTGGGTTTTTTTTTTTCCCCCTGTGGTATTTTCCCTGTGGGTTTTTTTTTCCCTATGGGTTTTTTCCCCTGTGGATTTTTCCCCCCCGTGGTTTTTTTCCCCTGTGCACCTTCTGCTGGCGGCTCGTTTACAGGAGGAAGCTCATTAGAATAATTTGTCCTTGTCACGGTCCGATGGTGCTGGTCCCTCTCCCAGAGCAGCTGCTGCACCTCCAGCGCCGAGCACAACACCCCAAATCACCCCCTCCTCCCTCCCTCCCTCCCTTCCAGGCGTGGGCCCGGCCTTGGGCAGCCCGGAGGGTGATGGCACAGGGATAGGGAGGAGGATGAGGAGCTGCCAGCAGGGATAATGAAGGGTCAGAGCCTGGGATTGTGTTACACGAGGGGAAAAAAACCCAACTGTGCAGGGAGGAAAACGTGGCAAGGGAATGCTGGGGCTGTTTGTAGGGCGTCAATCCGGGGCTGACAGCGGGGCAGAGGAGGGGGGGGGAGGACACTTCGCACGGAGCATCCCCGGCTGCTGCGGGATCAGCCCCTTAACCTGCTTATAATGAACCACCGCGGGGTTTTAAGGGCACGACCGCGCGGCCGGAGGGGGAAGGGGGGGGCTGCGTGGCCTGGAAACCCCATCCCGGGGGGCTGGAGCGGGGGGTCTGGCGGGAGAAGGGGGGGGTTTAAGGGCACCATTGCTGGGGGAGCGGGCCGGTCGCTATGGCTCCGCCGTGGCCGCGCTGGCCCTTGGCCAGCCCCCGGCAGCTGGGCAGCGAAGGCGCTTGGGCGACCGGCCCGGGCTCCCGGCCCATGGACGCGTTGGGCGAGCGGGAACAAGGGAGCCCCGCTTTCTGCGGTGCCGAGCGTGGGAGGAGTGGGAAGGGAGTGTGTGTGTGAGGGGGGGGGGGGGGGGGGGGGAAAGGAGGACAATGGTGGGAGTTATTGGGAGGGGGGCGAGGAGAAAAAAAAAAAAATTTTAAGGGCTAAAAAAAAAAAAAAAAAAAAAAAAGGAAAAGCAGTGGAAAAATACCAGTTCTGGGCCCCTGGCAGCGCTGCCCCGGACCCTCCCCGCCCCAGGATTATTGTACAAAGAAATGTTATTTTTGTTTCAATAATTTGCTGAGGCACTGGCATTCCAGCGCGGGGCTCGTTTTGTTCCTCCAGCCCCGGCACCAAGGGATCATTGTTCCTCCACGGCCAAAGGGGGCCGGACGCGGCCCCCCCCCCCGGCACCGCCGTGCCCTCCACCACCGCCCGCCCGGCCGCAGGTGCCCTCCGGGGTCGGCCCCGGTGGGTCCCGTCCCGCTGTGCCACGCCGGAGGGTGGGTGGCGATGGCAGCGAGCCCGGGGAGCGGGGTGGGTGGCGGAGGAGGGCAGAGCTGTCCTCGCCGTGTCTGCGGGGAGCGAGGGTGGGGAGGGGGCCGGGGCGTTGCTCCGGCTCCGGGGGTCCCTTTGAAGCGGGGCGGCCCATTGAAAGGCAGCGGGACCCCGGGGGCCGCCAGCGGGGGGCCGGACACGGCCCCTTTCTCTGTGCCACCCCCCCCGGGCACCCCCCACGCTCCCCGGGCACACATGGGGGGGGTTGGAGGGGGGTGCGGCCGCACACAGGGCCCGGTGCCCCCCCGGGCATCGCCGGCGGGGACCCGGGGTGGGGGCTGCAGGGGTGGGGGGTGCCCGTGCTGGGGGCTCCAGGGGGCCCGTGCCAGGGGGTGCAGGGTGCCATGGTTTTTGGGGTGCCCAGACCAGGGGATCTGCAGTGCCGTGACCTTTGGGGTGCCGTGACCTTTGGGGTGCCATGACTTTTGGGGTACCATGACTTCTGAGGTGCCCAGACCAGGGGTTCTGGGGTGCCATGACTTTTGGGGTGCCCAGACCAGGGATGCTGGAGTGCCGTGACCTTTGGGGTGCCATGGCTTTTGGGATGTCCACACCAGGGGGTGCAGGGTGCTGTGACCTTTAGGTTGCCCATACCAGGGATCCCAGGGTGCCATGACCTTTGGGGTGCCCATACTGGGGGGGGCTGTGGGGTGCCATGACCTTTGGGGTGCCCACGCCAGGGGGTCCCAGGATGCCATGACTTTTGGGGTGCCCGTGCCGGGGTGCCGGTGCTGGCAGCAGCAGCAGCAGGGTGCCGGGGGGCTGTGGGGTGCCGGGCTGGCAGCCCCGTGAGAGCAGCGCCGTGGGAAGGCGCCCGCGATTCCCGGGCGCAGGAAGCCGCCGGCCCGGGGCTGTCAATGGCCGGAAGGCGACGGCGGGACCCCCGGCCCCGGCCCGGGACCGGCCCCGGCGACACTTCCCCTTCCCGGGTCAGCGGCCGCTCCCCCCTCCCCGACACCCCCCCGACACCTCCCGCCGCCCCCCCCCCGGTGCCGTGCCCGGTACCGGAGCCCCGCACGTGCGGCGGGAGCGGGCTCGGGGGGGTCCGGGGGACTCGGGGGGGTCCGGGGGGGCTCGGGGGGGGTCCGGGGCTGCCGGTGCCGGTGGGCACGTGCGGGGGGGGCGGGGCCGGGCGCGGGCGGGGCCGGGGCGGGGCCGCGGAGCCGATTAAGCGGCGGGAGCGGGAGCGGCCGCAGCGCGATCGCATCGTCCCCGCGGGGCAGCACCGGACACCGGGTACCGGCACCGGACACCGGGTAACGGACACCGGGACACCCGACACCGGGCACGGCCACCGGCACCGGGCATCGAACACCGGGCACGGGCACCGGACACCGGCACAGACACTGACACGGACACCGGCTCCGGCTCCGCCGCCTCCAGCGCGGCCCGGCCCGGTGAGTGCCCGCGGGGGCGGCGGGAGTGGCCCCCGGAGAGGTTCGGGTTTGCGACCCCCCGGGGGCGGGGACAGGCCCCGGTCCGTGTCCCCCCGTGCCCTCGGGAGGGTCCCCGTGTCCTCCGGCACTCCCGGGTGCTGGGACATCTCCTGTCCCCAGATCCCCTTTCCCCGTGGAAGCGCGGACAGCCTCGGTGCCCCTGTCCCTTGTGCCATCCCGGGACAGCCGCTGTCCCCGTGCCCCCTCTGCCACCCCCAGGAGCAGGGACAGCCCTGGTCCCCATGGCCCCCGGGACAACCCTTGGAGTGGGATCAGCCCTGGTTCCCGTGTCCCCTGCCCCATCTGTCAGGGCGTAGGGACAGCCCCTGTTCCCCAGTTCCCTGCACTCCCGGGAGCTGGGACAGCCCCTGTCCCCATGTCCCTGCACCCTCCGCACCCCAGGGTGTAGAGACACCCCCCGTCCCCACATCCCCTGCACCCCTTGGCACCCCCAGAAGCAGGGACAGCCCTGGTCCCCGTACCCCCTGTGCCACCCCAGGGTGCAGGGTGTCCCCGTGTCACCTGGGAGCCACCTCTGTCACCCCCAGGGAGTGAGCACAGCCCTGGTCCCCGTGTCCCCCACACCCCCGGACACCCCGGCGTGCAGGGATACCCTGGGAACATCCCTAGTCCCCCACGCCCTCCTGTGGCCCCTGCCACCCCCAGGGAGGGGACAGGAGGGACAGCCCTGAGGAGACCCTGCATCCCTCGGCTCACTGGGGGCTCCAGGAAGTCCCGGGGCGGGGGTCTCACCCCCTTTGCTCCCCGCCTGTCCCGTGGGCAGCAGCCGGTGCCGGGACACGGGTGGGGAGGGGCTGCGGTGGCCGTCCCAGTGCCACCACCACGCTGGGAGGGCGGGGAGCCAAGAGTCCCCACTGGCCACACAGCCACGTCCCGGCAGGGCGGAGGGCCCGGGGGGGCGGGTGGGGAGGGTGGAATTCGGGGGGGGGGGGGGGCCCGGCGTGCCAGGCCAGCGGCGCTGACACCCATTTCCTCCTATTCCAGCTCCAGGAACAATGGCAGAGCCATTCCTTGTGGAGAGCCCCAACGTCACCTACAGCAAGGACTTCATCGAGGCCAAGTACACGTACAGCACCGTGCACGTCTGCAAGGAGAACGGCGTCACCAAGGTGGGCAGGGGGGGAGGGCTCATGGAGGGGGCTGGGGGGGCTCTCCGCTCGTCCCCAGCTGTCTGTCCCCCGTGTCTGTGTGTCCCCAGGTGCGGCCGTGCTCCACCCGCTTCACCTTCCGCACGGCACGGCAGGTCCCGCGCCTGGGGGTGATGCTGGTGGGCTGGGGGGGCAACAACGGCACCACGGTGACGGCGGCGGTGCTGGCCAACAGGCTGGGGCTGTCCTGGATGACCAAGACCGGGTGCAAGGTGGGTGTCCCCAGTGTGACCCCAGAAAGTGTGTGTAGGGGGGGATGTCCTCAGTGTGACCTCAGCAGGGTGGGTGTCCCCGGCTGGACCCTGGTGAGGTGGTGTCCCCAGTGTGACCTCAGTGGGATGGGTGTCCCCAGTGTGCCCCAAACAAGGGGGGGTGTCCCCAGTGTGTCCTCAGCAGGGTGGGTGTCCCCAGTGTGCCCCCAACAAGGGGGGGTGTCCCCACTGTGACACCCCCCAGGGTGGGTGTCCCCAGTGTGACCCCAGTGAGGTGGGTGTCCCCAGTGTGACCTCAGCAGGGTGAGTGTCCCCAGTGTGACCTCAGCAGGGTGAGTGTCCCCAGTGAGACCAGACCTGCAAGGGGTCGTCCCCAGTGTGATCCAAGCAGGGTGGGTGTCCCCAGCGGGACCCCAGTGAAGGGATGTGTCCCCAGTGGGATCCCAGCAAAGGGGGTGTCCCCTGTGTGACCTCAGCAGGCTGGGTGTCCCCAGTGTGACCCCAGCAAGTTCCTGGGCCCCAGGGGCTGTCCCACAGGGATGGGGACACAGAGCTCAGCTGCACCTGTGTCCTGCACCCCAATCTCCTCCCTGCCCCCTCAGAGGGGCTCTGCAGCCCCAGCCCCCCAGTCTGGAGGTGCTGGGACCCCCCCAGTCCCCGTGCCAGCGGCTCATCCTCACTCTCTCCACCCCAGAAAGCCAACTACTACGGCTCCCTGCTCCAAGCCTCCACCGTGTGCCTGGGCACCGGCCCCACCGGGGACGTCTACGTGCCCTTCCGGGACCTGCTGCCCATGGTGCACCCCAACGACATCATCTTCGACGGTAGGTGGGACACCGGGGGGGGTGTGGGGGTCACCCTGAGCGCTTGTGTCACCCCGTGTCCCCCAGGCTGGGACATCTCCTCGCTGAACCTGGCGGAGGCCATGCGGCGGGCGGAGGTGCTGGACTGGCCGCTGCAGGAGCAGCTCTGGCCCCACATGGAGAAGATGAAGCCCCGGCCCTCCATCTACATCCCCGAGTTCATCGCCGCCAACCAGGAGGAGCGGGCGGACAACGTCCTCCAGGGCTCCATGGCCCAGCAGGTCCCGGGGAGGGTGGCACAGGATGGGGGGGGACGCGGGGAGGTGTGACCACAGCGGTGGTGACACGTCCCCTCCTCGGCCGCGTTCCCAGGTGGAGCAGATCCGCAGGGACATACGGGACTTCAAGGAGATCACCGGGCTGGACAAAGTCATCGTGCTGTGGACGGCCAACACCGAGCGGTTCTGTGACGTCGTGCCGGGGCTCAATGACACCGCCGAGAACCTGCTGAGGGCCATCGAGGTCGGGCCGCGGGCGAGGGGGAGCGGGAGGGTGACAACCCCGCCCCGGCGGCGCTGAGCCGTCCCCCTGTCCCCCGCAGAAAGGCCTGGAGGTGTCCCCGTCCACGCTCTTCGCCGTGGCCAGCATCCTGGAGGGCTGTGCCTACATCAACGGCTCCCCCCAGAACACCTTCGTGCCGGGGGCCGTGGAATTGGCCGCCCAGCGCCGCGTCTTCATCGGCGGCGACGACTTCAAGTCGGGTCAGACCAAGCTCAAGTCGGTGCTGGTGGATTTCCTGGTGGGCGCCGGGCTCAAGGTACGTGCTGGGGACAGGGAGCTGTCCTGGGCGGGCACCTGGAGGTGGCAGGGGGTGACTTTTGCCCTCACCCCCTGCCCAGACCAAATCCATCGTGAGCTACAACCACCTGGGCAACAACGACGGGAAGAACCTCTCGGCGCCGCAGCAGTTTCGCTCCAAGGAGATCTCCAAGAGCAACGTGGTGGACGACACGGTGCAGGCCAACCCCATCCTCTACGGGCCCCAGGACAAGCCCGACCACTGCGTGAGTTGGGGGGCGCAGGGGGTGACACACAGGTGGGGGTGACAGGGGGGTGACGGGGATGTGGCTTCGCAGGTGGTGATCAAGTACGTGCCCTACGTGGGGGACAGCAAGCGGGCGCTGGACGAGTACACGTCGGAGATCATGATGGGCGGCACCAACACCATCGTCATCCACAACACCTGTGAGGTGCGTGGGGGGCGGCCGGGGTGTCCCTGCAGTGTCCCCGGGGTGTCCCTGGGGTGTCCCTGCACTGTCCCCTCGGTGCCAGGGGGTGGCTCCTCACCCCTCGGTGCCCGCAGGACTCGCTGCTGGCCAGCCCCATCATCCTGGACCTGGCCATCCTGACGGAGCTGTGCCAGCGCATCACCTTCTGCACCGAGGCCGATCCCGAATTCCAGGGCTTCCACAGCGTCCTCTCCATCCTCGCCTTCCTCTGCAAGGCCCCGCTGGTGCCCGAGGGCACCCCCGTGGTCAACGCGCTCTTCCGCCAGCGCAGCTGCATCGAGAACATCCTGAGGTACCCGGGGGTCCCCCCGTCCTCGTGGGCACCACGTCCCACCCGCCCCCATGCCCACGGTGGCACCCAAAGGCTGGCAGGGGTCCTGTCGGGGGATACCCAAGGTGGCAGCACCAGTGGGCCCCAGTGCCCGTCCATGGGGTGTCCAAATCCAGCAGGTCCTGGAGCCCAAGGCCTGGGGTGCCCGGTGCTGCTGGGTGGGGTCCCAGTGCCAGTATGTCCTGACGGGTGATGCCCACAGGTCCTGGGGGTCCCAGCACCTGGTGATGCCCAGCACCAACAGGTCCCAGCACGGATGGGTCCCTGGTTCCCAGTCCTGGGGTGCCCAGTGGGAGTGGAGTCCCAATACCCAGGGGGTCCAAGACACACAGACCCTGGTACCCAGTGCCCAGGGGGTCCTACACCAGTGGGTCCCAGTGCCCCATGCCCAGGGTTCCCAGTGCCTGGGATGCCCAATTCCAGTGGTTCCCAGTGCCAAATGCCTGTGGTTTTCAGTGCCTGAGGTGCCCAATTCCAGTGGACTCTGGTGCCCAGTGTTAATGGGTCCCAGTGCCCAGTGCTGAGGTGCCCAACCCCAGCAGGTCCCAGTGCTCACTGGTCCCAGCACCAGTGGCTCCCAGTGCCTGGGATGCCCATCCCGTGCCCCCAGTTCCCAACACACCATGTTCCCCACCCTGTGGGTGCCCCGTGCCACCCCCACCCCCCTTCCCCAGCCCCGGGGTGCCCACCCCTGACCCCTCTTCTCTCTCTCTGTGCCCCCCCAGGGCCTGCCTGGGGCTGCCCCCCCAGAACCACATGCTGCTGGAGCACAAGATGCAGCGACCGGCCCCCAGCCCCAAACGTGCCTGTCCCGGGGGGGCCTCCTGCCCCTTGGCCCCCAAGAAGAGCCCGGTGCCCACCCAGCTCAACGGGCACCCCTGTGCCCCCTGGCCGGGGCCCCCCCACACCCCCCTGCACGTCGACGGGGCCGACTAACCCCCACTGCTCCTTTTCTATTTGGGATCAGCTTTTTAGGGGGGTGGGGGGGTGGATTTGGGCAGGGGCCCGGGGGAGGGGGGGGTCCATGAGTTGTTTCCTCTCCCCCCCCCAAAACGCCGCCGGCGACTCCAAACTGTGAAGCTTCGTACCCGCCAATAAACCCGGAGCACAGAGAGACCCCCCCGACTCAGCTGCTTCCTGGGGGGCTCCCACCGGGGTCTTGGGGTCCCCTCAGCTCCTTCCTGCTGCCCCTTCCCCCGGGGCCCCTCGCCCGGCTCGTGAGGTGCCCCTCGACTCCTTCCTGGGGTCCCCATCACCTGGTTCTTGGGGACCTCTCAGCTGGTTCCTTGGGGGTCCCCCTCACCTGGTTTTGGGGTCACTTTCATCTGGTTTTGGGGTCCCTTTCACCTGGTTTTGGGGTCCCTTTCACCTGGTTCTTGGGGTCTCCTCACCTGGTTTTGGGATCCCTTTCACCTGGTTTTGGGGTCCCTTTCACCTGGTTCTTGGGGTCCCTTTCACCTGGTTCTTGGGGCCCCATCACCTGGATTTTGGGGGTCCGTCACCTGCTCCCTGGGTCCCCTCAAGTGCTTCCTGGTTCCCCTTCACCTGCTTCCTGGGGTTCCCCCACCTGGTTTTTGGGGTCCTTCACCCGGCTCTTGGGGTCCCCATCACCTGGTTTTGGGGGTCCTTCACCTGGTTTCTGAGGTTTCCCTCACCTGGTTCCTATGGGTCCCCCCACTTGGTTTTTTGGGGACCCCTCACCTGATTGCTTGCCCCCCCACACCCCCCAAAACGAGACCCAAATGACGTCACCTTCTGAAAAAAAATCAAATTACATTTATTGATGCAGGGTGGGCAGGGGATTTGGGGGGGTGTTGGTTTTTTTTTTATTATCATTTTAGGGGTTTTAATATTTTTTTTTTTTTTTTTTTTTTTTTTTTTTTTTAATTTTTTTCTTTTTTGGTAAGTTTTTATTTTTATTTTTTTTTTGGGGGGGGGTGGTCCCCTCCCAATTTTGTTTTGATAAGCAATGGGGTGGGGGGGTCTAAAGGGCTTAGAAATGAGGAGGGGGGGGCCCTACACAGAACGACTACACCTATTGGGGGTGGGGGGTACCCCTATGGGGGCTTGGGGTTGCCCCCCACCTCGGGGGGGGGGTCACAAGGGGGTCCCCCTGGTGTGGGGCTGTACAGGGGAGGGGGCCTGGGCGCACTTTTTTTGGGGAGGG
Source organism: Pipra filicauda (assembly GCF_003945595.2). NCBI lineage: Eukaryota > Metazoa > Chordata > Aves > Passeriformes > Pipridae > Pipra > Pipra filicauda. The sequence goes on along the minus strand of NW_024104944.1, from coordinate 3,562 downwards.
GGGAGCTTTGGGGTGTGGGGTGGGGTGTGGGGTTTGAGGTCCTTTCTGTTATAAAAGAGGAAAAAAAAAAAAATCAGGGAAGAAAAAAAAAAAAGAAAATAAGAAAAAAGCAAAAAAAAAAAAAAACAACCCAAAAAAAACCCAAAACCACAGACACAAAAAAAAAAATTCCTTCATATTAAAGTGGTCCCTGGTGGGGGGGGAGGGGGAATTTGGGAGGGGGGGCCCCGGTCTGGCGCTCGGGGGGGGGGCCGGGGATCACAGTGCTGGCTGAGCACACAGACGGGGCTGGGGGGGGGCTCGGGACCCCCCCTGGGGCTGAGGGGGGGATTGGGACCCCCCCCGGGGTTTGGGGAGGGGCTGCTCTCTGCACTGGGACCTGCCCTATAGAGCTCTTGGAGGGGGGGCTCCATGGGGGGGGGTATGGCTTGGCCCCCCCACTCCTTCCCCCCCACCTCCAGCACAGCCTGGAGTGCCTCTGGATTTTGGGGGGGGGTCCTGCACCCACACAGGGGGGGCGGTGCTGGCGGTTTTAACCCCCCTCAAGGGCTTTGGCAGGGCTGGGGGGTGGCTGTGGGCCCCCCCAGTATGGTTTGGGGGGGTACTGGGAGAACTGGGAGGGGGTCACACCCTCCCAGAATGATGGGGTGGGTCTGGCACCACCTGCCATGGAGGGTGGGGGGCACCATGTCATGAAACCCCCCCTAAAATACCCCCTCCCCAGGCTGGTACCACCCCAAGGGGGGGTAAAACACCCCGTAACAGCCCCCCCTGCACCCCCCCGAGGTGCCAGACACCCCCCCAGCACCCCCGGGGGGGGGGATGATGTGGTTGGAAAGGGGGGGGGTTGTTCCCAGTGCTGGAGGTGAGGGGGGGGAGGGCAATAAATGGGGTCCCAGTACATGGCAGGGGGGGATCCCAGTGCTGGGAGGGGTCCCAGTACTGGGTGGGGGGGTTGTCCCAGTGCTGAGGGGGGGGGCAACAAATGGGGTCCCAGTCCATGGGGGGGGGTCTCCCAGTGCTGGGGCCGGGGGTGTCAATCCCAATACTGGGAGAGCTCCCAGTTCTGGGGCTGGGGGGGTGTCCCAGTGCTGGAAAAGGGGGGGTCCCAGTACTGGAAAAGGTGTGTGTGGGGGTCCCAGTGCTGGGAGAGGGGGGGTGACCCTCACCCCAGGAAGGGGAGTGTGGGGGGGGCAGATAGGGGGGGTGGGGGGGGCGTGTGTCGGGCAGCAAATAAGTCACGTGACTTATTTCCAATCATCATCATCATTAATTTTTTTTTCTCTTCCCCGCGGGTGTTTTTCTGTTTTGTTTTTTTTTGTTGGTTTTTTTTTTTTTGTTTTGTTTTTGTTGTTGATTTTTTTTTCCTGCTCCTTTAGCGTATTTTTTGTCTTTTTTTTTTGTTTTTTTTGAGGTGGGGTGGGTGGGGCCGATCGTTACAATTAACGAATTCGGTTGTGGTTTTTTTTTTGTTGTGTTTGTTGTTTTTTTTTTTTCGGTGATGGGCGAGGGCGTCTGGCTGTCGGCGGGGGTTGGGGGGGTCTCACACGCTCATTGTCATGCTGGGCGAGTACTAAGAGAGAGCGGAGACACCGCAGGGTTAGCGCGGGGTGGGGGCACCCGCACCAACGCCCCCTCCCCTTCTCCCATCGCCTCCCGAGCCCGGCACCCCCCTCCCCTTGCTGGCACAATCTGGGGGGCTCGCTGCTGAGATTTGGGTGTCACTGATGACCCCCCTCCCTCCCCGTGTCCCTGTAGACCCCCCACCACCCCCCCGGGGGGGTCCCCGGTGTGTCCCTTACGCTGTCGCTTTGGAAGGGGTTTAGGAAGTTGCTGCTCAGCTCGGCGTCGTCCCGAGGGGTCCCGGGGGGGTTGCTCAGGGCCCCCAGGTTACTGGGGGAGCTCTGGGGGAAAGGGGGGACAGAAAGGTTAGGGAGGGGGGGAATAAGGGGGGTTGATATGGGGGGGGGGTCTTAGTGCGTTGTAGGAGGGGAATAAGTGGGGTCTCGTTGGGGTGGGAGGATCCCAGGGCACTGTGGGGGGAATAAATGGGGTCCCAGGGCATTGTGGGGGGCACTAAATGGGGTCCCAGGGCACTGAGGGGGGAATAAATGGGGTCCCAGGGCATTGTGGGGGGCACTAAATGGGGTCCCAGGGCACTGAGGGGGGAATAAAAGGGGTCCCAGAGCATTGTGGAGAGGGGGGTGAATAAATGGGGTCCCAGGGCATTGTGGGGGGCACTAAATGGGGTCCCAGTACAAGAGGGGGGGAATAACTGGGGTCCCACTGGAGTGGGATTGTCCCAGTGTACTGTGGGGGGAATAAATGGGGTCCCAAGCATTGGGGGGGAATAAATGGGGTCCCAGGGCACTGGGGGGGGTCCCAGGGCATTGGGTGAGGGAGAAATAAATGGGGTCCCAGTACATGAGAGGGGGAGGGAGAAGTAAATGGGGTCCCAATATATGGGGGGGTCTCAGTACATGGGGAGTCCCAATAATGGGGTCCCAGTACATGGAGGGAGGTTGTCCCAGTACAAGGAGGATCCCAATAAATGGGGTCCCAGCACTGTGGGGGTCCCAGGGTTCCCACACTCACCTTTGGCAGCCCATCCATGTCCCCGGAGCCTGCCGGGATAACGGGGGGGTGTGTTAGTGACCCCCCCAGTCCTTGTGTGTGACCCCCAATCCACGTGTGTCCCCCCAAACCATGTGTGTCCCCCCAATCCATATGTGTCCCCCCAATCCATATGTGTCCCCCCCAATCCGTGTGTCCCCCCCAATCCATATGTGTCCCCCCCAATCCGTGTGTGCCCCCCAATCCATGTGCCCCCCCCAATCCACATGTGTCCCCCCCAATCCATATGAGCCCCCCAATCCATGTGTCCCCCCCAATCCATGTGTGTGCCCCCCAATCCATATGTGCCCCCCCCAATCCATGTGTCCCCCCCAATCCACATGTGTCCCCCCCAATCCATATGTGTCCCCCCCAATCCATATGTGTCCCCCCCAATCCATGTGTCCCCCCCAATCCATGCATCCCCCAAACTGCATCCCACCAATCCATTTCCCCTCTCCAACCCATGTGCCCCCCCATCTCCTCCACAAGCCCATCCTCCCACAGATGGAGCTCATGTCCGGCAGGACAAGGGGCCTGGGGGTGCTGGGGGACACACAGGACCCCCCTATCCCGGGGTGGGGGGTTCCAGAGGGGGGGAACACCCACCTAGGGATCCGTTCATGTGATGCGGCTCCATCGCGCTCATCCCGCCCATGGGCCCCTCGGGGCCGGGCCCCATCGGGAACTGGGAGGGAAAGGGGGGTGGTGATCAACGTGGAGGGGTGTGAGAAAAGTCGGGGGGGCCCCCTGTCCCCCCCTGACCCCCATCCCTGTCCCCCCACCCCTGTCCCCCCCATCCCATGGCTCACGTTGGGCCGGTTCCCCGCGGGGCCGATGGGGTTCATCATGGTGTACATGTTCTCACTGGAGTTGGTGGAGTCTGGGGGGGGGGGTGGAAAACACATGGGGGGGGTGTGTAAGTGTGGCCCTCACCCCCCCCCCCAAA
>NW_024104943.1:0-99137 GCF_003945595.2 Pipra filicauda | reverse complement strand
AGAAATTTTTTATGCTGAGAATGGTGAGACACTAGACCAGATTTCCCAGAGGGGTGGTGGATGTCCCATCCCTGGAAACACTTGAGGCAAGGTTGGATGGGACTCTGAGCAACCTGGTCTAGTTGAAGATGTCCCTGCCAATTGCAGGGGAATTGGGTCTAGATGACCCTTACAGGTTCCTTCCAAACCAAACTATTTATGATCCTGAGATTTCTGGGTACCCATTTTTAAGTCTAAATAGGACTCCTGCAGGAATATAAAGGGTTGAGGAGGTGATGTCTTATGGAAAATGGAAGGACCAAATGCCAATTGGTACAATACAGCTCTTGCAATCAAAAGCTGATGGCTATTTTTCATATTTTCAAGGCTTTCCTGCTGGAGCCACTACCTTTCTCTGTGTTGCTTTTGCAATCTGTGTGGGCACACTCCAGTTCTGCTCACCAAAGCCCTCGTCCTGCAAAGGCTGACTTTCTTTTCCCATTTGGAGGAGAATATCTTTTCATAGGCTATGGGAGTGTGGGGTAGAACTGCTGCAGCAGAAGATTTGAAAGCGTTGCCTCTATAAATGGCAAGGACAAATTCAGCATTTTTAAAAGAAATAATAATTTCAATGTACAACTTGGTGGAGGGTTGAGCTCCATTTGCGTGGTTGTACGAATGCAAGCAAGAAACCAAGTTATTTCTAAAGAACTCAACAACCCAGCTTTGCTTTCCCTTAGCAAAGCTAAATATATTGTGTAGGGTCCGAGTCCTCGTTTTTCTCCACGCCAGAGAATTTTCTGTTCTTTATATGTTGCTCCACTTCACCCCAGAGGGTTTTCTTTGAATCAGGCAAGACCTGATTAATTCCTTATACCCACATAGGTGTGAATCCTGGCTGAGTCAACTCATCATCACATTTTAAGCTGATAGTATGGGCTCTGCCCACAGGTTATCACACGGAGTTCTTCCGGAGACAATCCTCGCCGCGGAAAGAAGTTCCCTTTGCTTTTTGTGATTATTAAAAGCTCTGGGGGCACCATTTGCAACACTATGGGCCGAATGCTTTTTAAAAACAGATTTTCCAAGAAAAATATGTTGCTGGCCCTCTGTATTATTTGATTTGTTATCTGTTACCTTCCCTGCAGAAAGTGCATTGCTGCATTTCAGCGATAAACTTGTTCCTGTGTATCTGAGGCAGCGTTGCTTTGGGTTTCTGTGATGCCTTTCATTGTGGCATCTCCAGCAGCCTTGCAAGTCTGCTGGAAAGTAGGTCAGTTTATAATAGAGAGGCTGAGTCTTTAGGTTTCTCTGTAACCAATTTTTTGTTGCCTGTGAGTGGTTCAGGCTGTGGGGAAGTTGCTGACTTTTCTGCTTCACTTTGCAGTTCTGAACCTCCTCCTTCTTTCCCCTGTGCAACTGCAAACCACTTCTGGGGTGTTTGAGGAGAGATCTGCACTCATAGAAATGCCAAACTTCCATGTTGAGCTTTTTTTCCCCCATAGAATGGTTTGGGTTGGAAGTGACCTTGAAGATCATCTTGTTTCAACCCCCCTGCCATGGGCAGGGACGCCTTCCACTGTCCCAGGTTGCTCCAAGCCCCATCTAACCTGGCCTTGAACACTTCCAGGGATGGGGAATCCACAACTTTTCTGGGCAATCCTTCTGGTCCCTCACCACTCTTATTTTTGTTCTTTACAAAGTCCCTTCGTCTGTGTCTCCAGGAATGTTTAGTGGGAAGCAGAATGTGAAAATTTATCTCAAATGCAGCACTTTAACTCGACCTTTTCTTGTGTTTGTTTTATTTTGCATTTTATAATTATTTTTTAAGTTCTTAGAGTTTCCCAGGAGAGGCTGATCCATGGGTTGCAGGGAAAGGAGCAGTGCTGCAGGAGGGCTTGTACCAGTCCCAGTTACATCTCCTGCTCTTATTGAATTCATCGCCTTTACCAAAGTGTTCCAAAAATAGTTTTGAATGTTCTACCCAGAAGCTGTTTGCTTGCCTTGCATTCACACCTTGCAGTGCCCTTGTCACAGAATCATGGAATTGTTTGGATTGGAAGGGACTTTCAAGATCATTCCATTCCAACTCCTCTGCCATGGGCAGGGACACCTTCCAGTAGACCAAGTTATCCTTTGAATTTACTGCAAAATTCAGGTGTCCCCTTATGTCTCTGTACACTCACTGAAGTAAAGCAGTGGTTGCCTTTCCTTGGAGATCACAAGTGAAATATTGGAAAATAACATCCTCATGGCAGATAGCTCAGAACCATCAGTATTCCTGGATTTCTCTTGGAACTATGCAGCTACTGTGGTCCCTTACATACTACAGGACGTTTTTTAATCCTCATGAGTGTGTGTAAAGAGGCTTTGTTTTGCTGAAAGATGAGGTCTGTGGTGAAATCTGCACTGGCCTCTTGGAAGAGGAACTGGAAAACAGCATTTTGGTGTGTTTGGCATCTGCTTAGGCAAAACACATGCTGTTTTGAGGAGTCGTTTGGAGTGGTCCTGGAATAGGCAGGCAGAAAGACTTCTATGCAATTTGTAGCATTTTAGGCACTGTAGAGTTGATTTGGATCATTGTATCCTATTTTAAGGTGCTTTTATGGCATTTTGTAGACATTTGATGGCTTTCTACAAGAGCCATCCACAAGAGCATCTGCTTCTCTGGCTCTAGTCTGTTTCTACCCTTTTTTCACATACTCTGTGCTCCTAATCACCCACTTACCCTAGAAGAAGAATGGGAAAAGCATTTATAAGGAGCCCAGGTTTCTGTGATAGCAGGGATTTTGTTGGATGAAAATGTTCAGGTGAATTTAGGATGTGGGTCATGCAAGCAACCCACCCATTTCATGCTGTCTCTGAAATTTCTGACTCCAAATCTGGCAATCAGAGAGGATTTATACATTTGGATATGATCACTCTTCTTTGATTGGACTTGATATGTGATGTAGAGGAGCTACATGGAAATCCTTTGGACTTCTAGATGCCTTTAGAATGTCGTGGTTTAGAATGGTTGGCAAAAAAAAATTGTGGTCTTGGTGTCTTCCCTAAAAGACGAAGTCTGTGGAGCACAGGCTGAAAAACACTGAGCTGAGGTGCTTTGGAATGAAGTGGAAAGCATGGAGTGCTCTCAGAAAATTTTGGTAGAGGCCCTTGTTGCCTGTAGATAACTCTGTGCCACTGCAAGTTTGGGAAGTTGGGCTCCTAGAGAGTTCCAGAGAAGCAATCTGCTTCCTTTTCCAGCCAAAAGATATCAATGTCTAATCCATTTTTGGTCCATTTCTGCTGCCTCTAGAAGCAGTGAGGATGTGTTGATTCCCAGAACGTGGGATTACTGCCGATTCCAAAGGCGTGACATCGACGGCGTGACATCGACAGGGACACACTTTAATGTCCCTGCTAAAGCATTAAAATGTGCTTTGTTTAGATGTACTTGGTAAAATTGGTCTTCTCCCCTTTCCCCCCAAGATCAGAAAGCTTCAGAGCTGTAAACAACCACAGCTCTGTCCGTAAATTAAATGGGAAATAGCTAAATCTGGAGGTTTGCTTTTCCCTGCCACAGAGTTATGGTTACTGTTGGAGTGGGGCCTCACAGCAATGTAAATTAGGAATTTCCTAGTTATATCTACCCTGTTTTGAAAATTAATGCATGAAAATAAAGAGTAGAGGCATCAGACTCCTTTGAGATAGGTTCTACCCACAGTCCCCTCCTTCCATGGTCTTGGACATGAATAGTTGTCCAGAATGGTCCATCTCAGCAACAAGTCTAATCAGGATATTTAATGAATGTGATATTATATGTGTGAAGGTCAGTAGTGCTGCACTGAAAAGAATTCAGATCATGCTGTTTAAAAGGACTGCAAGAGGTGTTGCAAACTACAAGTAAGATTTATTTCTTTGAAAATAATTGTCATCCTTGCAGGCAAGGGAAGATGCCTGCAGAGAGCTTTGTCCATGACAGACTTGCTGTTTTAAAGACTCTGCACTCGTCTTAAATAACATAATTCATTCTCAAAAAGCTGCTGCTCTTAGGTACTTCAAAAGTTGCTTTTATTTTTGCCTTTTTTTTTTTTTAAATCAGTTAGCAGAACACAAATGTCACTGCTATAGATAGGCTGGAGGAACTCAACATTAGTTTTAGACAGGATGCTCTTGTAAGAGAGCACAGCTAAGGAGGGAGCCGTGGAAGGAGATGGATGGTTGCTGAGCTGCCTGTTGGAAGTAGCAGAATTCGGCCTTTGATTATTATTTTTCACCATGTTATGTCATTGCTGCCCAAACTCCAGTTCCTCTGTCCTTTGTGTGCTGTGAATTGTCACTCAACTGAAACAGCATCATCTTGGTGCTTGGGGAGAGGAGGAGGTTGAGAAAGTCCCCTTCGAGATGGGTTTTTTTCAAATCGTGAATACTCAGCCCAGGGATGTCTGTCAGGAGGGAAGTGAGTTTGGTGGCTAAATATATGTAGTGATTTTCTTATATTTGTTTTTTAACTCCTGTTGCAAAAGTCTTGTTCCTCTTGTTAAACACGTGGCTTTTTAGCAGCACAGCTGCCAAATTTTGTCTTGTTTGTGTGACAGCACACAAATAAGCTTGAGGGTAGGTAGTGAGGGTTTACTGCAAGTAGATACTGCCCTCAGTTCCCCAGAGTGTTCTCATCCTGCAAATAATCATGGAATCACTGAATGGCTTGGATTGGAAGGGATCTTAAAGATCGTCCAGTTCCAACCTCCCTGCCATGGGCACCTTCCACTAGCCCAGGTTGCTCAGAGCCCCATCCAACCTGGCCTTGGACACTTCCAGGGATGGGGCAGCCACAGCTTCTCTGGGCAACCTGTGCCAGGGCCTCACCACCCTCACAGGGAAGAATTTCTTCCTAATACCTAATCTGACCCTGTCCTCTGGCACTGGGAAACCATTCTGCCTTAACCTGTCACTCCATCCTTTGTTCCAAGTCCTTCTCCAGCTCTCCTGGAGCCCTTTTAGGCACTGGAAGGGCTCTGAGGTCTCCCTGGAGCCTTCTTTTTCTCCAGGTGAACACCCACAGCTCTCCCAGCCTGGCTCCAGAGCAGAGGGGCTCCAGCTGTTGGAGCATCTCTGTGGCCTCCTCTGGACTGAAACTTCATTTGCACCCAAAATGTGTTCCTGGCTCTGTGTGTGTTCCTGTGCTTACAGGGAGGATTTTATTTGCCACTTGGAAATGAGATGATTTCTGCTGAGGAACTCAAACTGATAGGGGATGGACTTTCTCGCCACTGGTGCACCTTGGAGATGCAGCCCTTGAACCCTTCACCTGCTATTCCACCATCCCTTTGCCTCAGTCCCTTTTTTCTTTTATTTATAAGTGGATATATATAAAAATATTGGGAATAAGTAAAACAGTTTACTGGGACACAGCCAGCTGTTCCCCACAGCAGGCAGGATTAAAGTGCATCTGGCTTTTAGTCCCTCTGTGGTCTGGAAAATGATTCATTTTATTCCAGAGCAGATATAACTGAAATAAGGTGCTTGACTCCATCAAAGGTTGCAACCAGTGGAACAAAGCAAGACAACCAAGATTTAAACTACCTGATATTATTCACCTTCCTCTCTTGTAGTCACAGACTAATGTGTTTATATATTTTGTGTTGTGAGGTGAATGAGAGAGGGGTTATTCTGTGAAATAGTTTGTTGTAGGAAGGAGAAAAATCTGTATGAATGGAATGTGCTAATACTGTTTCCATGTGGGATGTCTTTATGGTTATCCTGCCCCCACCAGGACACAGATCCCCAGCCAAATAACAAACCCACTTGTTTTTCAACCTAAAAGTCAAAGCAGCATTTTTCCACTCTTTAGGGAAGAAGGAATTTGATGTTCTTATTTTGGATGTTTCTATTGCATCAGCGTCCTCATTACCTGAGAGAGAAAATCCAAATGGGATTCAACTTAAGGACGAAAAACTCAGTTTGTTTGTTTAAGTGGTGTAACTGATGTCTTGGTGGGGAGATTATCACAACCCCAGGACAAGTCAGAATCTTTTTGATGAACATTGATGCCAGGGAATATCCAGTGTGATTCCTGTGAGTAAACACGGCTCTTGAAGAACTTCTCAAATCCTCCTGCATCAAAGGTCCAATAAACCCTTTTCTTCCCTCTCTGGGTCCCTGTTGATTAAGGAACCATTAGGGTTTTTTGGGTATGTTTTTTGCCTCGTGCATCTCCCCTCATGCTACATGTTACAACTGATCTGGAATGTGCAAGAGCACCTGCTGAGACTCGTGTTTTACAACCAGGCTATTTTCCTTAACCAGCTGGAGAGAGTTCACCATCAACCCATGGGAAGTAATTTATTCAGCTTCCAGCCTTGTCCTCTCCGCTACAGCAGTGGCCTAAAAAGCCAAGGAGTGGCACTGAGACTAAGCTGCCTCCCCTGCTTGCCATGGCTTCTCAACTGGGTGGTGCTTCTGGACATCAGCTTTTCTCTCAGGGAACCCACAGGTTGGTTTCTGCTGCCCGTGGGCAATTTTATAACCATCAGGTTGTGATGGTACCACTGATGGTCTCACCTGGTGGAGCCTTTGAATGGCCCTTGGGGTAAACCATGTCCAGGGAGAAATGTCTAGATATGGAATTATAGAATCATAGAATCATTAAGTTGGAAAAGACCTCCAAGATCAAGTCCAGACTTTGGCCAAATACCACCACACCCATCAAACCATATCATGAAATACCATATCTACTCGTTTTTTGAACACTTCCAGGGATGGTGACTCCACCCCTTCCCTGGGCAGCCCGTCCCAGTGCTTAATCACTCTTTCAGTAAAGGAATTTTTCCTTATATCTGACCTGAACCTCCCTTGGTGTAACTTGGGACCGTTGCCCTTTGTTTTGTCACCAGTTGCCTGGAAGAAGAGGCTGACCCCCACTTCACCACAACCTCCTTTCAGGGAGTTGTGGAGAGCAAAAAGGTGTCCCCCAAGACTTCTTGGAAAGGAAGTTTGGAGGTGAGAAGGTCCATCTGGAGAAACAGACCCTGGAAGACCTCATACTCCTGTTGAGAAGCCTTCATGATGCCTATTTGTCTGCTTGTTCCCACGTGCAGTGACATTTCCCAGGAGGCTCCCAGTGTCTCATCTTTCTGTGCCAACTTTTGGCTCCATTGGCAGGTGATGTGTCATCCTGGTGTCTGTGTGACATCCAACACAGAGAGGCCTGAGCAGGACCATGCAGGTCCCACTTGCAACTCTAATTTAAACACCAGCAAGACAGTGGTGATTTGCTGGAGAACTACATGAACTCATAGGATTTTATTGCTCGAGTCAAAATAAGAGAGAATTAGTGACAATGACTGGCTGGATGGAGTTAATTAAATCATGATTTATGGCTTGTTTTCTGTTTTCCTGAGTGTGAGCTGGCAGGATTTTTCTCTAAATCCTATTTCAACTTGGTTATCCTCAATTGCATCCTCTAAAAATTTCTCTGGGCTCATATCATGATAGATTATTCGTGAGCAGTTCACTGCCAGCAGCAGAGATCTGAAAATGGAAACATTTTGCCTGAAAGTGCAAGTGATGCTGTGCATTTGTGTTGTCTGGCTGGACAGACACAAATTACAGTTCTGGATTGCTCTTGACCTTGTGGTAGGATGTGCTGTTTGGTGAACTTGGATGCTGCTAGGAACAATCCCAAATGAGTTTGGAAGAGTGTTGCAGAAGGCAGGAGGGGCAGGAAGGTTTCCCAAACAAGACAACAGCCCTGAGGGTATTCACTCAGAAATGTTGTCCTTGCCTTGCTTTTGTCGTTGCCTCGTTTGTGTGTGTTTTTATTTTACTCAAAGTTCATTGAAGGCTTCACTGGAAGAGCCCCTTCAGCCATAACCTTTAAAGCTGCCATGTGAAGTACAGGGGTTGTCAGGGAAAGCCACTCTCTGGAAGTGACACGGTGGCAATGCAGTCGAGGATTTCATGCCCCTCCATTCTCCAAACATGCTTTGAAAATCTAAATTTAATTCATTATTTCCCCACTCCTTTCTACAACCTCAATGCTCCACGTGCACCCTGAGATCTTGACAGTTCTTCCCACGAAGTTCCAGGCAGAGCAGGCTCCAGTCTCCTTTGTGGTGTCACTTTTTGTCAGCCAGTGGATGCAAGTGCCTTTTTTCATAGTAAAAGTTAATATCTCTGACTCATAGGAAGGGGATGAATTTGTTAAATGTGTTTTACACAGCCTGGCTCTTGCTGCAGGAACCCACCAACATCCAACCAACCCCATGTCCTATAAAACTCACCTTTGCAGAACAACCCCCCACCGTCAGCTTGACTTATCAGTTCTTTGCAGAACAACCCCCCACCGTCACCTTGATTTATCAGTTCTTCTTCTCCATTTAAAGCTCTGCCGTGCTTCATCTGCATCACCCTTGGCCAGGGGGACCAGAACATCTTCTTTCCATCGTGCAGTCAGTGATGCTCAGGACAGGCAGCTCCTGCTCCTGCTGCTGAAGGTGTTGGAGGCTGGAGTTGTCCTGGTGAAGCTCTCAGGAATAGCAGGAGTTATTCAAGGCAGGTGCCTGATCCTTCTGTCTTTGGCCTCTTCAACCCTGTAATAAATTGCCTTGGGTGTTATAATTGTATTCCACCTCCCCCTTCCTTTCCCTCCCTGCTCCTTCCACCCATCCTCAGTGTTTAATTTATGCAAGTTCTGCTGCAAAGCAAACTCTGAATAAATAAAAAAAAAACAAACAACCCTAAAGTGATAGAGACAGGAGGGGAATCCCATTGCTCTTTACATCATTCCCACCCATATTTCGGGAAAGGATGGAAAATCATGCAGCGAACGTGTTTTTAGCTGCAAAACAGAGCTTTGTAAATGCAGAAGTGAATGGGGTAGGGAGAGAGCTGGGATGTTCCTTGCTCTGTTTGAGCATCCCAGGAGCTCAAGGATGAGGTGTGAGCGTCCCAGGAGACCAAGGATGAGGTGTGAGGATCCCAGATGCCCAAGGATGAGGTGTGAGCATCCCAAGTGCCCAAGAATGAGGTGTGAGCATCCCAGGTGCCCAAGGATGAGGTGTGAGCGTCCCACGTGCCCAAGAATGAGGTGTGAGCATCCCAAGTGCCCAAGAATGAGGTGTGAGCATCCCACGTACCCAAGAATGAGGTGTGAGCATCCCAGGTGCCCAAGGATGAGGTGTGAGCATCCCAGGTGCCCAAGGATGAGGTGTGAGCATCCCAGGTGCCCAAGGATGAGGTGTGAGCATCCCAGGGGACCAAGGATGAGGTGTAAGGATCCCAGGAGCTCAAGGATGAGGTGTGAGCGTCCCAGGAGACCAAGGATGAGGTGTAAGGATCCCAGGTACCCAAGGATGAGGATGAATGGGGAGCAGAGAGTCTGATTAATCTTCTGGTACTCAAACCATTGAGCCAGACATGTTCAGCATGAAGTTACCAAATTATGTATTTGTATTTGCACACTTTTTTTTTTGTTATATTTTATATATAGGATGTCGTAGAATGGTTTGGGCTGCAAGGGACCTTAAAGATCATGTAATTCCAACCCCCTGCCATGGGCAGAGATGCCACTCACTAGATCAGGTTGCTCAGAGCCACCACCCAACCTGTCCTTGAACACTTCCAGGGATGGGGTGTCCCCAACCTCTCTGGGCAATCTGTGCCAGTACCTTTTCCATATTATAACTGCACACATTTCTTTGCTTATTTTTATTTCATTCCCTGGTGATTTGAATCCACTGTGGGTTGGTGCTGCTTGGTCCTGCTCTGCAGTGTTGCAGTTCCACACAAGGTGATGCACATGGAGCCTGGAAGTGGAGCTGGGACGGCAGTTGCTGCCCAGATAAATCCCAGTTGATTGCTCAGTGCAGCCTGACTGGTTGAGAAATAACAGCCTTTCCCTATTTGTTTTTGTTTGTAGTCATTAGTTCTTTGTATTTCTTGTTTGTTTGGTTTTTTTGGTTAATTTTCTTCTATGGAGAACAAAGTCAGGACAGAGCAGTGCAGCTCCTCTGAACATGAGCAACAACCAAGGAGTTTCCAGGAGCAAGGAATATGGGCATTTGGCAGCACCTGCCATCATTTGAGGATGCTTCATAGGCACCAACGTGCCTTGCTTTGCTGCTTCTGTCTCATCAGCAGATTTTTAATTAATATGGAAAAGGTCCTAAATAAACCTTCTTTCTTTATTTTTTTCCCTTTTCCCCACTCCCCATCTGTCAATATAAAACTGATGGGAGCTTCAGGCCATGAAAAATGCCCCAAAGTTCGGGAAAGCAGCCAGGCCAGGGATGGGAGTTGCCTCTCTAATTACTTTCACTCCATCTCCAATTCTTTTCATGGTGGTCCAGCACCTTTAAGAAACTTCTGCTGCAGTGTGTTGGTTTTAGAACTCAGAATAATCTTTAATAATCCCTATCATTTTATATTTATATGATAAGTTTTCTTTGGCAGCATTCTGTGATTCACATATCACGTCCAGAAATGGTGATTCTGTCACGGAAAGAAACAACACACCCAAAACTGGATTTTCTTTTTAATTGAGGTTTCTAACCTTAATTACAGCAGGCTGTTGGTCCAGCAAACGTTTTTGCTTGAGGAAGAAATCCATCGACAGCATTTTCACCTCATTGAAAGACATAAAAATGAAACCCTGGATATTTTGTTCTTGTTTGCTAATGCAGAGAAATAGCAATTTAGAGGATGAATAATGGAAAAGGGATGCGGTAGTTTGTGAGAGAAATGAGTCAGTCCTGCCTGCTGAAGTTCACCCAGAAAGAAGCACCTCCTGCCATGAATGAATGAAGGAAAATGTGTTTGGATGTTATTTTTAATAACAGACGTGACATTTGGAGTTCCTGGGTGGCCATGAGGGAATCTGAGGCGTGTGCAGAGAGAGAGGCTGTAAAATGGAGCTGTGCCCTAGTGAAAAGTAGTAGTAGAGGTGTCCTGATGTTCTCCAGAGGTTCTTATGGAAGTGAAATAGAGAGATTTTGGCCTTCTGATTATATACCCACTATTGTATCTTCCCACCCAAATTCAGTTTGGTTTTGTTTGTTTGTTTGTTTTTCTTTCTGAGCAAGATACACAGAAAGCTGGTGCTTTATAAATCATGAATTTGTTGGGTAAGGCTAAAACTTGCGATTTTTACAGGGACAGAAGGGAAATAGGGACGGTATAGTGACAACCTGTGGAGGCTGGAAGGTTATATGTGTCCTTGGTCTTCCCTTTCCCTCCCCTCCCCTTCTTTAAATTTTGTTTCGCTTCCCTTTTCCCTTCCTTTCTTTTTTCCCTTTTCTTTCCTTTTCCTTTTCCTTTTCCTTTTCCTCTTCCTTTTCCTTTTCCTTTCCTTTGTAATTTCCTTTTCCTTTCCCTTTCCTACCTTTTTCCTTTCCCCTTCCCTTTTCTTTCCCCTTCTTTTCTCATTCATTACCCTTCTTTTCCCTTTCTTTTCTCCTTCCTTCCCCCTTCTCTTCCCCTTCCTTTCCCTTTATTTTCACCCATCCCTGTCTCTGCCTTCTCAAGGATGTTGTTTGTGTGCAGTCTTTGGGTTCCTTTTGCTGCTCAGGAAATTCCTGACCTCTCTGAGCACCTTTGGAGCAGCTTAGCAAGGATTAAACACAGCAGCAAACTGAGACTGTTGAGTTGGGCACTGCTTGTCTGGAGTGTTTAATCTGAGCCAGTGTCTTTGTATAGATGTAAAACACTCCTTCAACTGAGCATTTCACTTCCACAATGGCCTCTTGGGGTTTTTTTGAACATTAAAGGATGGTAAAACTACTAATTTTTACGCATTTGCTTAATTATTTGAATTTCTGCAAGTGAATTTGGTTTGGAATGAAATGTTGTTGCACACAGTGTTGCTTTTATGGCATCTCCATGACGTGGGTTATCATTAAATCCCCTTTTCCTTCCTCTGCTCTGTAACCTGGTCAGTGGCTCTGGGGTGGAGACACGGACAATGTCTGTGGGGAAAAGTAGGAAAGCAGATAAATGTTCTCAGGAATATTTCATCCTGCTTTCATTTCCTATTTTCCCTTCTCTTCCTTTCTTCTCTTCCTCCATGGGAAGCCAAATGTAGATGGAGAAGGATGTACTTGGAAGCTGTTGGTTGAAGTGCTGTAGGATGGAGCTTTGTGTTGTGCTTCTCCCAGCTAACAGGACAAGAGGAAACAGCCTCAAGTTGTACCAGAGAAGGTTTAGGTTGGATATTAGAAAAAATCTATTTGTAAAAATGGTTGTCAGGCATTGGAAGAGGCTGCCCAGGGAAGTGGTGGAGTCACCATCCCTGGAGGGGTTTAAAAGAAGTGTAGGTGTGGCACTTGGGGACAGTTTAGTGGTGGCCTTGGCAGTGCTGGGTTGATGGTTGGTCTTTTCCAACCTAAATAATTCCATGACCTGTCTGTCACACTGTGGTGGTGCATGGAGGCTCAGTGTGGTGAAGAAGAGGAATTGGGGAATCATGCTTTAGAGAAGGAATTTGGTAGGACTGGTGTTAATGGATGAGTCACCAACAGGGATGTTAAAACCACTGGCACTTATTTCCTTAGCACAGGGTGAGATAATAAAAGGTAACTGGAAGGTACTGTGTGTCAGAGAAGTCAGAACTCGCAGGAGAGTTAAAATTGCAAGATCTTTTGTTGCCATGGGTTGGATTTTCCAACCTTCCCCTCGTTCTCTTTCCCATCTGGAGGGTTGCTGAGGACAGAGAAATCAAAAGAGGTTATGCAGGTTTTTTGTAGTCTGAAAAAAAAAAAAAATTAAAAGAGGAGAAACAAACCAAACCAAACCAACCAATCAACTAAACCCAACCCAAATAAAAAAAAAAATCTTTTTCTAGTCAATAATAAATCTCACTGGTTTCTACAGGCCACAGACTACCATTTTTATTAGGGAAAATGTGTTACAACCCACACAAGGTAATTATGTGCCTCCTCATGCTAAATACATAATTAAGCAAAAAAAATTACACAGAAATGCGGGTTCAGGAAAGAAAAATGAAGTGTTGGTGGCCTGTTGAAACAGGAAGACAATAAATTGCTGGGAGAGAGAAGGTGTGTGTGCACTCCCAGCAGTGGACATGAAAACCAGCAGGACAAATTGCAGGAGGAACTGGTGGATTTGGTAATTTTTGGTACTCTTGCATGGAGGTGGAATTTTCTTTGGAAGATACCTCGTGGTCACACAAATGAGCTAAAAGGCAATAAATGGAACTGGACAAGCTTTTGATGTTCTAGAAGAGAGCAAACTAAACTGTGTTTTAAATTTATAAAATTCTGGAGTGATACTGCCCAGACTAATTTCTCTGGACCAAAGGAAGTTGTGCTGCATGACTGGCACTCAAAGGACTTGTTAAATATCCATGTTTTTAAGAATCAAAAGTAGTGATCTTACGTGCATTTATATCATGGCCCATATCATCACTTACAGATAAATGGAACATAAAGGAATAATAAAATTTTTATTATTAGCTTCCTTTTAAGGTGAGTGAATCTGAACTTGAGCAATTTGCAGCCCAGCAGATCTGAGCAGTCATCATTTGCACATTAATAGCTGAAATCAAAGCTGGGGTGAATGCAGAGTTGTGGATTTTATTTTAATTTTTCAATCATATCTCTGCTGTTTTCTGCTATTACAGACTTTCAGTATTTTTTTATGTGTGTCCAATTCTTTGTAGCTCCATTTTGCTTTTTTTTTTTTTTTTTTTAAAGGCAACTTGGGGATTCCAAGTGCTGGACAAACACAGAAGGGGAAAAAACCCAGCTTCCATGTGGTAGTGTTCACTTCAGATGGTGGAGGAATGTTTTAAAGGAATGTTTTAAAAGGTGTTTATATTGAATATCTTGGTGTAGCAAGAGAGGAAGGGGTAGTTTACAAAGTACTGTCCTGTGAGGAAATGGGAGCAAGTGGAAGAACATCAGAGTTAAATCCCAGGATAAGGGGAAAATTCCATGTGTGAGGCAAGAGCTCACTCAGGAGAAGAGTTATAGGAACAGGGTTAAACATTTGGAGGTGGTTGAACTCCAACTTTCTAATTTCACCTTTTGACTGCTGAGTTTTTTACCCGGTGCTTCCTGTGGTGGATGAGCCTCTGCAAACAACTGCTCATTCTCCCCCTTCCCAGCTGGATGAGAGGAGAAAATAGGATGAGAGAGCTGATAGGTCAAGATAAAGACAGGGAGATCACTTAATAATTGCCCTCATGGGCAGAACAGACTCGACTTGGGGAGAATTAATTTATTGCCAATTAAAATAGATTGGGGTAGTGAGAAACAAAATTGAAATTAAATCCACACCTTCCCTCCATAGCTCAGATTCTTTTCCCAGGCTGAAGGTCATCCCTTTATTCCTAACTCCTCTCCCTCATGGGGAGCAGTTGAGGATCCAGCTGTGGTTGTTCCATCTCAGCTGCTCCTCTGTGCTCACATGTTTCCCTGCTCCAGCACAGCCCTTCCCCTTTTACCTCCACTGTAAATTCCAACCCTGTGTGACATCATCTCAGACTCTCCTAGGTCCCAAAGCTGCTGTAACAAAGAGAATCTGGAGTTGTTTCAAGCCATGACCCGAAATAAAATGTGTCTTTCCAAATTTTCCAAGTTTCTGTACATGTAAATCCCCCATTCTAAATCCTTTTTTTTTATTATTTTCTTTTTTCCCCTTCCTAGTGCTGTATTTACCTCACTACCCTCTCTAAGGGTCTTATATATTCTTGCATAAAATGTGTTTGTAGTTCTGCTTTCCTGGAGAAAAACCCTACTAGGTGAGGCATCAAGAATATTTTAAACTCCCATTATCAAACAAATTTTGTGCAAAGACAAGAAAGAAGCGTGTTTATAATGCAATAATTTAGATAGAGCAGCACTAATGCAAAGCTGAACACGGTTGGTTCTTTGCATTCCGTTTTTAAATTAAAACAAAAAAAGAAAGGATCAAACAGCAAAAAACCATAAACAAACAAAAAAATCCTTTTAATATTTCATGGAGAAGAGTAAGGCTGTGATTTATTTGTATAATTTAAACACTTCGACATAGAGAGAAGCAACAGTAGAATGTAAATAGCTCCTGGGGAAGGGGATGAGTTCTTTTCTAAGGACTTCAGACAGCAGAGCTGGTGTGTTGGGAGACCCTGCTGTGGGCTCCAACCACTGCTTCCAGACAAGCCTCCAGGTGAGGGGTTACTGATCCAGGGAGCAGGGCTGGGAAACCCTGAGGAACTGAGTGCCAAAGGAGAAATCTTTCCTGGATTTATGTGATATGAGCTCATCCTTTTCTGCCGAGCAGCGGTTTTTCGCTTCAGTTGTCTTTGCTGCTGCAAGGACCAGAAAACAGCACTCTGGTGTCAGTGGAGCAGGAAGGCTGAGCTGGGAGATGGAGTCTGTGCCGCGTGGTTTGGAATTTTGGGGAGGATGTGGAGGAAGGTGGTGCTGCTTTCTTTCAGGAGCTTCAGTTTTTGCCTGCCAGGGGAGCAAGTTCATAGAATCACAGAATGACTTGTGCTGGAAGGGACCTTAAAGATAATTCAGTTCCACCCCCCTGCCATGGGCAGGGACACCTTCCATTAGCCCAGGTTGCTCCAAGCCCCGTCCAACCTGGCCTTGGAGACTTCCAGGGATGGGGCAGCCACAGTTTCTCTGGGCAATCTGTGCCAGGGCCTCACCACCCTCACAGGGAAGAATTTCTTCCTGATATCTGAGTTAAACCTTCCCTCTTTCAGTTTGAATCCATTCTCCTGCTCCTGTGGCTTCTTTCACTTGTCAAAGGTCCCTTTCTGTGTTCCTTGTAGGCCCTCTTTTCTCTGGATTCTCTTTTGATTTCTCATCAATGTTTCATCAAACCTGGCAGTAGAGTTGGACCCAGTGTGGCCAGGACTGGGTGCAGCACTGGGAAGTGTGGCAGTGACCTCCCCATGTCTGTGTCCTTTGAGCACAACATTTTTAACCAATTCCACTCATCCTTGTGTGACCTTCAACTGTTTCCACAAAGTCATTGATCAAAATATCCCAAGGCCAACCAAGGATCATGGAATCATAGAATCTTTGAGGTTGGAAAAGACCTCCAAGATCATTGAATCCGAGTGTTAACCCTGCCCTGCTGCGTTAACCACTAAACCATATCCACATCCACTTCCAGGGAGGGTGAATCCACCACTTCACTGACTATTCCAGTGCCTAATCCATCCCTGTTGGACTGTTTTGGAAACATGTCCCATCTCTGGTAGTTAGATGCATGTTAGTATACTTGTACTTAATATACTTAAATAAAAATATAAGTAAAATACAACCTGACATCTAATGGTTGAGGAGTTTTTTAACTCACTGGTTTTATTTGGTCACTCAAGATGCTGCTCTGCCTCCTAAGGTTTCGGTGTCATCAGTGCGACTTGTGATCTTGTGGATGAAAACACATCATGGGGTTCAATAAGCCACAGTTTCCATAATTCCACACTGATTTGAACATTTAATAACTGTTTCTCTTGGCTCAGCATTTGGTTTCCACCAGTTGAAGAACCAATGCATTGAGCTATACCTTCCTTGCTGGAGAGAAATCAAGGGTTAAATTGCCCATTGCAGCCAAAAATTAAACGATTCTTCTTTAAGAATTGAGACTAAAATCAGCTGTTTCTTCTTTTTATTTTTTTTTCCTTTTCTTTTTCCCCTCTTCCTGGATTTGTTGTTAGGCTGGCAGGCCATTAATGAGCACAGCATTACCTGTTTTACCCTTTAGCTTTGATTCAATGGTAGCTTTTCTTCTGGAATTCCCTTGATTCTTCCCAAATGGTGTCACAAATCAGCACTAATGAGCCAAATCGCTGCTTGCCCTGCTCTTTCACAGTCTTGGTGCTCATGTTACCGAGGCTTGCTGGATTTAATCACATCTGAGCTGCTATTTTTGGACTTTTCTGAGCAACCAATGGGGTGGACATTAATTTCCTCTGACTTTCAGTGAAATTTTGCGTTTGAATGTTTTTCAAATATTTTTCCAAAGGTAGAAATAAGTTACAAACATTTTTGATTTATCCAAATTATTTATGAGTTCAGTCTCCTGCCTTATACCAGCTCCATTTTTTAAATTAAATTTTGCCTCCCCCCAAATTTTTTTTCTTAGTTATTTGGGGTATTTTTTTTGCCTGTAGATTTCTTGGATGATTTTTGGTGGTAGTGTGCATGGCATTTTGTTTTTTTTTTTTCCTCTGATTAGTTGGTTTTCCTTCTTTTTCTCCAAGTGCATATATGAACATACATGGAGTATCTTATACAGTTCTTCCCCACATGCAGGAATGGTTACCATCTTCCCTAGCTGAGGATTGTGGACATCCAGGTAGGAATACCTGTAATATTGTTGATATTTCTATCACCTCTCATACATCCACTTAGTTACCCTTCTCTTTTTATACTTAGGTGTCTTTTTAAAACAGGTTTTTAAAACCAGCGAGGTTCTAGATTTTATTTTTTTATTTTTAATAACTTTTGAGGCTGCTTGTTTTTGTTTTGTTTTGTTTTGTTTTTTTTTTTAAGTGAATGTGTTGTGATTATCTAAGCAGCAGCTAATTTTGAGTTCTTTGATCAATTCCTCTCTGTCAAGTTGAGGTCTATCACAAAATTCCCTTGAGTGAAGCATGGTGCTTGCTGAGATAGGAAACTTGTCAGCTCCAATATTAAACAATTCCAGGGATGCTTTAGTCCTGACAGCAGGAGACTTCAAGCATGTGCCAGTCACACTGAAGTCCCTTAGGAGAATGTTTTTCCTTGCACTTCAGAGGCAAGTGCTGGTCTTCTCTGTGTGTCCTCTACTCTGCATTCTGCTTCTTTGCCACGTGTGGTTTTGAATGTTCTTGATTTTTTGGTCTCTCTGGAAGATGATACAGCCTGGAAAGGTCATGTCCTGAGTATGCAAAGGCCTCTCCATGTTTTCATAGGATCATAGAATGGTTTGGGTTGGAAAGGACCTTCAGTATGACTTAGTTCCAACCCCCCACCACGGACAGGGACACCTTTTTTGGTGGCATCCATCCGTATGTGTCTATCAAATCTTCCCTAATGGTAAACCTGATTTTCAACGTAGACTGTGAATATTTTGACCATCCAAATGCTCTTTTGAGGAGCTGATGGCTGAAATAACTCAGTCCTGTCTGAAAGGTTGACACTGATCTGCTGAATCGACCCTTTCTGTGAAATTCTTTCCTTTTCTGATGGTTGTAGTGGGCTGTAATGAAGTTTGCATCCCCATCTACCTCTCTGGCTGAAAAGGTCTTGCTTGACTTAGTCATGTCATGTGTCAAGGAATTATTCAAATGCTTTAGAATTTTACTTCATTAAGTGAAAAAGTTTGACAGGTTCCTGCAAGGGATGCTGGATGTGGTTTCTGGGTTTTCCCATGGGTAAAAATAGCATGAGAGGCTGGGCTGGACTGTGATAGCAGAGAATTCTGACAGAATTATGAAAGGAGGAAGCTCTCTTGAGACCACAGCTTGAAATCACAGGCTGGTGTTTACTCTCTCCAGAGGCTTTTGGCTTGTGGTTGATGGGCCTTATCTTTATTTTGGATTCTTGTGCCTCTGTTGGGTTCATTACAGGCTTGTTTTAGAGAGGAACAAATGCATACCACGGTTGGAACAACATATTGAGACTCACTTGGGAAATCCAAGTATTTTAGAGACGCTGAAAGGTGTCTCATTTTGAGGTTATTTTAAAAGTTAATTAACTTATAAAATTGAAATGAACATAAGTGTGTGTGTTGTAATTTTCATAGAATCATAGAATGGTTTGGGTTGGAAGGGACTTTAAAAATCATCTCATTCCAACCCCCTGCCAAAGGCAGGACACCTTCCACTATACCAGGTTGCTCTGAGCCCCATCCAACCAACTTCCAGGGATGGGGAGTGTATTTTAAATACATAGGTTGACATACATGTAAAACCAGAGTGTTTTTCACTGAAGGAGAAACTTGTGTGTGCTGGAGGAGAGCTGGAGAATGAAATACCTGAATACTTATCAGATTTTCTACTATCAGAAAAATGCAACTTTCAGACTGCTCTGATTTTGCAAAGTCAACTCAGTCTTGAGTTAGCTGATCCTGAGAGTCCTTCAAGTTTAGTTTGTGTTGGATTCATTGACAGGTGGATTCTCACTCTCTACTCCACTCTTGTGAGACCCCTCCACTGCAGTGCTGTGTCCAGGTCTGGGACAAACAGCACTGCAACAAAAGAAGGACATGGATTTGCTGGAGTGAGTCCAGAGGAGGCCACAAAGATACTCCAAGAGCTGGAGCCCCTCTGCTCTGGAGCCAGGCTGGGAGAGCTGGGGGTGCTCACCTGGAGAAGAGAAGACCTTAAAACCCCTTCCAGTGCCTAAAGGGGCTCCAGGAGAGCTGGAGAGGGACTTTGGATAAGGGTCTGGAGTGACAGGACAGGGGGGAAGGGCTTCAAACTGAAATAGGGGAGATTTAGATTGGATATTTAGGAAGAAATTCTTCACTACAAGGTTGATGAAGCCCTGTCACAGCATGCCCAGAGAAGCTGTGGCTGCCTCATCCCTGGAGTGCCCGGGGCCAGATTGGATGGGGCTTGGAGCAACCTGAGTTAGTGGAAGGTGTCTCTGCCCAGGGCAGGGGGATTGGAACTAGGTTTCCAACACAAACCATTCTATGTTTTTGGTTTGTTTTATGTTTTTTTGGTTTGTTTGTTTTTGTTTGTTTGTTAGTTGGGTTTGGGTTTTTTTTGTTTTGGTTTGTTTGTTTCCTTTTTGCTTTTCTTTTTTTTTTTTTTTTTGGGTGGATTTTGTAGTTTTTAATAACTTTTGAACCTTTAAGCTTCAGAACTGGCAGCTGATCTTGCAGAGTCCTCTGTGTGTACCTCAGGCACTGTTAGCTCCCGTACCTTTTTTTTTGTAATTAAATAGCCACTGAAGGAAGCCTGTGTGCAGTTTTGCAAACCACTGGGTGTAACACACAGAATGTCTTGTTCATGTATTCTTCTTTGGACCAACACAGAAAGAAACACCTTGGGGGTTTATCTGTGCCCTCTTTATTCTTCCATATTTATAAATATATACTTATATTTATTTTTATATTTTTTAATTTTTAAATACATTTATAAATAAATGTAAATCCAGGAGGACAGAAAGAAAAAGGATTTTTGCCGGAGAGTGAACTAAATCACAGGATAACGATCCCAGGGAGGAACAGGAGCAGGAGCAGCAGGGTCAGGCTGCCTTAATGAAATTACACCGTTTGAGGTTGTTATTTTAAGAGCTGTTCTGTCTCTCCGTGCCCGAGCGCTGCCGTCACGCTGGTAAATCCGGGAGGCAGAATTGCTCCAGTGTCTCTGAGACAATATCCCAGTACAGGAGAGAGATCTTAATGGCTCAGGTTGACTCATAGCAACAGCTGCTGTTGTGTTGTGACAGCTGACGTGCTGTTCTTTCCTTTGGTGGGGGAATGTCAGGAACGGTGTGGCTGTGAACGGTGGGAAGGGGCTGATTATTGTCATGTTTTAAATAGTGGCTGTTGCCTTTGGAGTTTGAGGCAACCTGTGTGTCTGAACATGAGCCAGCACTGTGCCCAGGTGGACAAAAAAGCCAGTGGAATCCTGGCTTGTATAAAAAATGGTGTGGCCAGCAGGACCAGGGCAGGGATTGTCCCCCTGTGCTGGGCACTGGTGAGGCCACACCTCGAGTGCTTTGTCTACTTCTGGGCCTCTCAGTTCAGGAAGGGCATTGAGGGGCTGGAGCAGGGCCAGAGAAGGCAAACAGAGATGAGGAAGGGTTTAGAGAGTGAGGCATATGAGGAGCAGCTGAGGGAGCTGAGGAGGGCTCAGCCTGGATAAAAGGAGGCTCAGGGGGGACTTTCTCACTCTCTAGAGCTCCCTGAGAGGAGGTTGTGACCAAGTGGGGGTTAGTCTCTTCTCTCAGGCAACTTACAACAGGACAAGAGGAAATGGCCTAAAGCTGCACCAGGGGAGGTTCAGGTTGGACAGCGGGAGTAATTTCTTCCTGGAAAGGGTGGTCAGGCATTGAAGGAGCTGCCCAGGGAAGTTTGGAGTCTCCATCCATGGAGACGTTCAAGAAGCGACTGGACGTGGCACTCAGTGCTCTGGGCTGGTTGACAAGGTGAAGATCAGTCACAGGTTGGACTTGATGATCTTGGAGGTCTTTTCCAACCTAACTGATTCTGTGAATTACGCTGTTCACAAAGTGCTCAGTTAAACTTGCTGCTATTCACCCCCCTCCCTTTTTTTTTTTTACTAAGAGATGGTTTTGAAGGAGTGCACTCGAATCTGGTTGCCATGGTGTGTGCCTGAGGTCTAGTACAGCTCCTAGAAAGCACAGCCTTGGCTTTAAGGATGGGTGTTACAACTCAGATCCTGGATAGCTAATCCCAGCCCTCATCTGTCTGAAGCATCTGTGGGAGGAGGATGCTCTCCTAAGGATACAGTGCCCGCCACAATGGGATAAGGAACAACTCTGTGCCTTCCCGAGTGAAGCCAATGTGTACAGACATCTCTGTGCCTGTGTAATACCTTCCTCGAGATAAATGCCATGAGAATCCTGCAATGCTGGACAAGTTTTCTCTGCCATATGCTTGTGGAGGAGTGTTTTTCTGAAGCTTTTATGTATGACTGGTAATCATAGATTGGTTTAGAGAGACATTTCTGAAAGTGTGAAGGGAAAGGAAGGGCAGCATGCTAATTTGAATTAATTGTAGTACTTAGCAAGTCAACATCCAGTGGAAACCAAATCATTATGTAGTCTCTTATTTTGCTTGTAAAAAGCATAATGCTGCATCCAACAATGAATCCCAGATCAGCTTAAAAATGATGGGATACACCCCCAACATCTAATGTAATTCCTTATGTTATGTTGTAATAGGTGAAATGGGTTTGGAAGCAGATCATAATGTGGTGGGTTTTGCTTGTTTGCTTTTTTTTTTCCCTTTTAATCTGCAAATAGATGAGTGGAGATAATTCTTTGTGTTGCTTAGAGCTAAAAACACCCAAAAAAGACCAAAATTCATTTTTGACACGTGCATTAGAAAAGATTTCTTCACCAAAATGGCTGTAAAGCACTGGCAGAGGCTGCCCAGGGAAGGGATTGAGTCACCAAGCCTGGAGAGATTTAAAAGATGTGTAGATGTGGTGCTTAGGGACATAGTTCAGTGGTGGCCTTGTCAGTGCTGGGGGAAGGCTTGGACTCGATTACCTTAAAGACCTTTTCCAATCTAAATGATTCTATGATCGTTACAGAAGGAATTCATGTTTTAAGATCTTTAGCTCCTTTCCTGGAGGCAAGGGAGAGGAACAAGTTGCACAGCCTTGAGCAAAAAATCTGAGAGCCATGAGCTGGACCTTTATCCCCTGATTTCATCCCACTGCCTTCACCTTGTTACCTTTTACATCAAATCCACAGGTACCAGGCACTGCCTGGATGCACATCCTGGGAAAAAAAAAAGGGTTTAATTACTGAGGTTGTTGCTGGTGCTCAGTCACATCCTTCTCCAAAAGTCCTGCCTGGACCAACAGGATTATTTACAGTTTAAAGGCCACTCCATGTTCCTCTGCTCCATCATCCACAGGAGCACAACAAATATAAAATCAGTCTAAATAAACTGCTCCCTCCTCCTCGGGGAGCTGAGCTCTGTCAGTCTGGATGTTGGCAAATGGAACATACAGATTTTGGAGCAGAAAACTGAGAACTTTTTAGCTGATCTTAAATGAAAAAGAGGATGTTTTAGCCTTATGACACATGATGAAGCATCTTTTGGTATCTAGAGACAGCACTGTCATGGAACTGGGCTGTTAATTCATTATGTGAGTGATGGTGGTATCAGGCTGTGCTTATCCGAGCTAAGCCTGTTTAAATGATCAAACTCTTGAACTTGAAATATAGGGAACAACTTTGGGGTAAATTAAACACAAGGGACAATATCTCTTTTTTTGTGGAATTTTAGAATCAACATTGATTAATTGGAGTCACCTACAGTAATTACAGCTGAGATTAAAATCTGTTGGGTTTGGGAGTTTTTTTCCTGTTTGTTGGGGGTTTTTTTAATTTTATTTTTTTTCCTAAATAACATAATTATATCTTCCCTGAAGGGTTTAAAAGCAAAAAATAAAAGCAAAACAGGTGGAGAGCTTTTGGTTTCCACTTCATCAAAAAGAAACGTAAGTTTTGGTGACAGAAGATCTGTAAATATTTTATAGAATTCAGCCGGGGATCCATCTGGACCTGATTTCTTTTTTTAGCCTTTCAGTTCTTTCATATTTTCTCTTAATTTTATCTGCAGAGAGTGTCTCAACTTTTTGAACTATTGGAAAATGGATTTTAAAACGCTTCCCTGCAAAATAATTGCCTGTTACAGGCATGTGTTTCTTTAGAGAAGCTTAAGGTGGGAATATCCCTCCCTGCTGGGGTTTCACACACTCTGTTCTGCACTGAACCAATTTATTCTGAAACATCTGCAATATGTACATTGCCTGGCAGATTTTAATTGATGGAGGCTTTTATGATACTTAGTTGAAATAACAACATTACCTTCTGATTTTTATGGGCATGGCATCATTAAGGGCCAGATTCTCATACCTTTTGTGGAAAATTTTACTCCTTGGATTAAGGCAGCAAAAAGAGGGAGGCACTGTTCAATTTGAATAAATATATCTGATCTCATTGTGGAACGAACCCATTAGACACAACTCCCTGCACTCTCCCAGTGCTCCCATGATCTTAATTGCCTGAATTGTTTGTGGTTTCATTTGACCTTAAACTATTTCCTTTATGCTCCAGTTGCAGTGTTTTTATTTTTTTCCTAATAGTGAAATTGGGGGTTGATTTGAAAGGTACAATGGCTAAACTTTTCTATCTTCTTTAAATTTAAAGAGGGTTTTCATCTTTATGGAGGTGACGTGTCTTTTGAGTAATATTTTTTTCAAGTTAAATGTGATTTAATCAGGTTATTTATCAAGGGGAATACCAATCATAGAATCATAGAATGGTTTGGGTAGGAGGAGACCTTGAAACTCATTCAGTTCTAACCCCCTGCCATGGGCAGGCTCACCTTCCACTATCCCGGGTTGCTCCAAGCCCCATCTGTTTTGGAAACAGAGAGGTGTCCTTGGACTCTGTGTGATGTGTCTTCAGAAGAGCTTTATGGGCTCTGGGGACTCACCAGCCACCACATTCCCTCCCACCAGGCTCCTCTAAGAGCTCTCCAAAGAGGTTCAACCCTTCGGGGGAGATTGGAGGGGATGTGGACCTTGTGCTCCTTGGGAAGATCCAAGCTGGGGAGCTTTGCCCTATGACTGTGACTGGTTTAGCTGAATATTTTATGCCTGGTCTGAAGGCCCGTGTGGTCTCCAGTTCATTCATCTTTCCCTTGCTTTCAGGAGCTTGGACCTTCCTATGGTTTATTCACATGGGGACGGAAGTGGCCAAACCCATTAGAGGTCTCCTAAATCCACCACTGAAATAAATGGGGAAGCAAAAACCTGTGGGAAGGATGAAAAGTCCTCCAACTCTTGTCCAATTCATTTTTGCACAGGGCTTCTTTCATTGTCTTTGTCACTTTATTTTTTGGGAGTGGTGGTGACAAATCTCCTCACTTCACCGTTTCTTTTTTGGACATTTCTCTGCACAAACCATTCCATTCTTTTTAC
This sequence comes from Pipra filicauda, assembly GCF_003945595.2. Lineage (NCBI taxonomy): Eukaryota > Metazoa > Chordata > Aves > Passeriformes > Pipridae > Pipra > Pipra filicauda. The sequence continues at coordinate 74,530 of NW_024104943.1, read as the reverse complement.
CTCATCCTTGAATTTTCAGTTTCCTTTTCCCCATCAAAACCCTTTCCGCTGTCACTGGCACCTTGCAGCTGTAATTTCCATGGATTATTTTCTATCTGTATAGCTTTGGATGGTTTCCCAAAGCTTTGAATGTAACACAAGCAAACGGTGCAAAAGAACATTGGAAATACAAGTTCTTTTGGTCCATGTCCCAACTCCATTACAGTCTCCTTCCTTTTAGGTTTTATTTATTTCATTTTCAGAATGGTGCTTTCTTCAGGCTGAAAAAGGCTTCTGAGACAAAAAAAAAAAAAAAAAAGTTAAAAACCTGGCTGTCTGGCTGAAAAGAGCAAGAGGAAACAATTCTCAAATGTGGATCCTGTCGTTTACATAGGGTCAAGTCACTAAAAACACCCACCAAACAATAGAAAAACTGCACCAGTGAGATTAGAAAGGCTTGGATAGAGAATAAAAAAAAATCCTGTGTGGGAGTCTGTATTTCTACTCAATATTGCAGCTCTGTGGAATGGTGTAATGGGAATGCCAGTGGGATGGAAGTGCTGTGGGCATCACCATCCCTGGCTGCGAGCAGGTACAGCAGAACAGGGTCTGTCTCTCACCTCACCCTACTGGGACCTAACTATTTTTATACCTCATAACCACCTTAATTCACATTCATCCCTTATAGGGATGTAATTACACAACATAATTACAGTATTTTTGTTAAAAGCAGTAAAATGAAGCACAACAAACACAGAGGCATCTTTTTCATGCCCCTCATCAGATGTGAACTTGGCACCTGTTAGTTCCTTGAGCCTGTTCCTAACTTCAGTCTCCAGAGAGTGTTTACCTTCATAAATGCACTGATGGCTTTAGGTTTGAGCCTTCCTGAATACAAAAGGAAGCTCAGCTGTGAACCCTTGGTACGTGACAGGCCTCTGGTGATGCTCTTGCTTTCTCCTTTCTCCTTTCTCTTCACTGTTGGGTGATGGAGATCTGGTTGTCTTCAAATATGGCCCTTGGGGTTGTGTCTAACCTTGTTTGTATGTCCAGGTTACTGGGACTGAGTGGAGGGCACAGTCATCATGGTCATGGAAAGAGGCAAGACACAGCAGCTGACCAGAAGAGGAGAATTTCAAGTATCCTGGTAGCTCTTGAACTGTCCAGTTCTGCATTTTTGCTGAAGGATTTCCTTCTGGAATTGTCATGTGAAGAGACAAACTGGGTCAGGACAGAGATGTGTCTGTGCAAAATGAACCAAAATTAGTCCTGTTATGTGATTAGTTGTGGCTGGTTTGTGAAGAGCATGAGAACAGGGCAGACAGGGCTTCTCCCAGTGTTTTCCCAAGTTTCTTCAGTCAGGGGTGGTACATTTAATCCCACACAATGTATTTTTATTCTTTCTTTTTCTCCCTCCTTCTTCTTTTCATAGGCCTGTTGCATTTTTAAGCCTGTGTAAGATTTCAGGATGCACAACAGCTCATGAAATGAAGTCCTTGCTTACTTAGACTTTACATGGAGGAGTGTCTCCTTTCTTTCATTCCTGTCTCCTGGATTTGCTTCCTTACACCCCAGTTCATGCAGTGGAAAAAGAAGGGATGTTTTGCCTTTTCCAGATGACTTGGGAATTCATGGGGTGTTATTTTATGGGCTTTTCCACCACTCCAATATTCTTTTCCCTATCTGACATGACCTCACCTGTTTAGTTCTTCTACTGCATTAGGAAGAAAGTGGCAGAATGAGATAAATCATGGAAAAGAGTGTTGATAATGATAAATTTAAAGGTAAATTTTAAGGGTTTCTTTTTCATCTGTGTTATGTTTATGCTTTCTAGGAGCTGCCCTCTTCTCCACTCCCTCTCTGCTGAAAAATAGGCACCTCCTGTGTATTTTGGCTTGCTCTCCAACCTTCACTGACTGTACTGACTTAAGTCTCTCCCAGTAGCTGCAGGTGCTCAGACACCTTTTGCAGACACTGAGAAGTGAATGTCAGTCTCTTCTTCCAAGCAACATGTGATAGGACAAGAGAAAATGCCCTCAAGTTGTACCAGGGGAGGTTTAGATTGGATATTAGGGAAAATTTCTTCGCTGAAAGAGTTGTCAAGCACTGGAACAGGTTTCCCAGGGCAGTGGTGAAGTCACCATCCCAGGAGGGATTTAAAAGACATGTAGATGTGGCACGTGGGGACATGGTTTATTGGTGGGCTTGTCAGTGCCGGGTTAATGGTTGGACTGAATGATCTTAAAGGTCTTTCCAGCCCAAAAAATTCTGTGATTTAGATGCCTTAATTTGGAGACGGTTCCCACTCTTCTGCCAGCCCAGAAGGCTGTGCATCACCAGACAGGTCTGCCATCCCCACACACGCCTCACAGGGCACCTGAGAGGGCACTTGGCACTTATATTTGGACCTTTGCATCCCCCACTGTGTCTCCTGCCTTCACCAGGGTCTTATATATGGATAATTGCCTAAAAAATACCAACAACAAAAAAAATGCAGTCTGTGTTTTTAAGGGCAATTTTCCCCTCCTGTGCAGGGTTTGCCAGTCAGCTGGTTTGCTTTGGCTCCTTCAGGGCTTGGAGTTCTTCTTGCATGAGTCACGCGCTGAAGAGAAGCCGCTTTTTCTCCTTGATATTTGCACTTGGTTCCCTTTGGTGCCATCATGTGCTACAGGAGCTTATCAGCAGGAAGGAGGAGTCCTGCAATGTGAACAAAGCTGGGAAATGAGCTGAAATAGGGCTTTTTATGGTCTCCGGTTCATAACTGCTTAGGGGCTGTGGCAGAGCAGACCTGACCTGTACGACTTTGTGGATACCCCAAAATATTTGTCCTCAGGGTGAAAGAAGGATAGGAAGGGGATGAGTTTAGTGCTCCCCAGGCTGCCACGTGCTGTGATCTGTTACTGCTTTGTGAGTGGAGCTGGTCTAGAGAAGAGAAGCTCCTTTTGACAGCACATATTTACACATCCGGATGCTTCGTGTTCTCTGTCTTGTCATCCTTGCCTGAGAGCCTTCAAACAAGGTGAAATCTCTTTTCTTCTGCTATGCTAATCTTGCACTTGCCTGCCCTACTCTGCTGAAGGCAGGAATTGTGCCAGGAGGCTTCGCTCCATCGTGAAGAGCCTCCCCTCCCTGGCAGATGAGGGTGGTTGTTAGTTGTGTTTTCCTAGGATTTGGGCAAATTTGTTGCTGTGTTTTTCTGCTGCATCCCTCTTGTGAATGTCTGTGGTCAAAAACATCTCAATTGCTTGTTCTTCAGTCCATGTTGCTTAATTTTCATCCTGTTGCCTTGTTACAAACAATGCCAGCAATTCCTCGCCTGCCTGTGATTTTGCTCCCATTGTGGAACATCCTTTGCTTTAAAAACCATTTATTTTTTCATTTATTTGAGGAGGGGGGAAGTTGAAGTACAGCCAGTCTAGGTGTCCACCCTTCCTCCTGCCTCAAGGAGATTGTGTTGTGGTTTAAAAACACAGGCAGAAAGTCCTTCTGTGAACAGCAGATTGATGGGATATTTAAAAACCACTCAAAAGAATTAAGGGATCAACCATGTTCTCCATCAGTGAGGGGTCTTGGCAAAAGTGAATGAGTTGGAAAATTGACAATGGTTGTTTTTCCTCAAATATGCACAGTGGCCCAGTGCAGGTTCAACAAAAGTTTTTTAGCAAATTCACTTTAATCTGGCAGGAAAATTGGCTCCCAGCCACTACTGACTCTGGGCTGTGATTCATGGTGGGTGGCCACAGAACCCAGTGCAATCCTGAGGATCCTTCTGCATTTTCTCACTGTTGGAGCACATGGAGTTTTTTACCACGTGGTTTTCCTTCATCTCCCAGCATGGCCATTGTTCAGAAATCTTTTGTAGTCTTGTGTGAGGAGACATAGGTGCAGTAACTGTAAAAGCACAATGGGCAGAGCAAGGGAGAGAAATGTCAGAAGGGCTCTTGTCAACAGAGGCTACAGGCTGACTCTCCTCACCTCTTCATGAGCTACAGACTTGGTATAAAGAAGAAAAAGCAATGAGAGCTTGTTTGGATGCAGTATTCCTAGTGGGTTTTGTGTGGGTGTATAAATACATGTGACCACAGTGGTTTTTTGACCTTTCTTTGAGGTTATTCTTGAGGGAAGACAAGGACATTGAGGTGCTGGAGCGTGTCCAGAGAAGGGCAGTAAAGCTGGTGAAGGGTCTAGAGGGTCTATGAGGAGCGGCTGAGGGAGCTGAGGGGGCTCAGTCTGGAGAAAAGGAGGTTCAGGGGGGACTTTCTCACTCTCTACAATTTCCTGAAGGGAGGTTGTAGCCCGGTGTGTGTTGGTCTCTTCTCCCAGGACACTTACAACAGGACAAGAGGAAACAGCCTCAAGCTGGACCAGGGGAGGTTGAAGTTGGACATCAGGAATAATTTCCTCACTGAAAGGGCTGTCAGGCCTTGGAAAGGGCTGCCCAGAGAGGTGGTGGAGTCCCCATCCCAGGAGGTGTTAAGGGAATGACTGGATGTGGCACTCAGTGCTCTGGCCTCAGTGACAAGTTGGGGGTCGGTCACAGGTTGTGCTGGATGATCTTGGAGCTCTTTCCCAACCTGAATGATTCTGTGACTAATGATTTCATAGTTAGGCTGTGGTTGCATAGTAGTCGTCTCCATGCCCACGTTCCAGTTAGTCTCTGCTCGGGATTGTGTTGACTATTTTCTCCTCTCCATATCCCTGAAATATTTGGAGATATATCTAGTTCTCACCTTGATTGTGTGGGCTTGTGACTCCTTCTTTCTGTTTTCCACTGTGTTCAGTTAATGGTTGCATTCAGTATTCTTAGAGGTCTTTTCCAACTTGAATGACTCTGTGATTCTGTCTTTTCAAAGGTGTCTTTTGCTTCCATGGCACTGTGGGGATGTCCCAAGCCACTGTTTGTCTGATGTCCACATTCACTGACATTTGATTTTTTTTAAATATGTTTCATTTTACCTTCCTGGGTGTTGACCTCTGACTGGAAAGAAACTTGCAAACTGCTGCACAGCATCTCATTGGTTTTCTTTTAGTTCCCAGTTAAAAAAAAATCCTGAAAAATCAAAAATGAAACACCAAAAAGCAAACCAAACCAAACCAACCAACCAACCAAACAAAAAAACCCAAAACAACAACAACAAAAAACCCAAACCAAAACAAAAATACAAACAAAAAACAAACAAACAAAAACAAACAAAAAACCCCAAAAACAAAAACAAAAAAAACAACCAAACAAAAAAAAAAACACCAAAAAACAAAACAAAAACAAAAACAACAACAAAAACACAACTCAACCCCCAGAAATCTCAGAAAACCCCCAGTGAAACAAAACAATTTTAAGAGAACACCAAGCAGAACACACAGCCCTTCCTTCCATCTTTTTCTCTCCTGGACATTAGGCTTTGGAGGCCACTCTCCATCCTATGGCCAATGTGATAGTTTTTTAATTCCCTCCTCTCCACAACTCTTTCCACAGCCTCCACATTCAGGATGAGAGGAAATGGCCTCAAGTGCCACTGGAGGAGGTTTAGATTGGATATCAGGAAAAATTTCTTCACTGAAAGGGTGGTTGGGCATTGGAACAGGCTGTCTATGGAAGTGGTGGAATTACCACCCCTGGAAGTGTTCAAGAGGTGTGTGGATGTGGCGCTTAGGGATTTGGTGGCTGTGAACATGGTGGTGTTGGGTTAATGGTTGGACTCGATCTTAGAAGTCTTTTCCAACCTTAATGGTTCCATGACTCTATAATCTGTTGACTTGATTTACACTGTGCTTGTCTGACTTCCATCATCTCCTGTGGTCTTGGTAGGAAAACTGAAATGGAGATATCAAGTTTTCTGTTTCTGTTTTCTGTTTCTTGACAAATCACTACAAACGTAGAAGTAGATTCTTTATTTCCCACTGTGTGCTGTGTCTTCACCAGACCACAGTGCTTCTCATTTTTCCTTTTGCAAGGTTTATTTAAAATGTGGTGAACATTGGTGCAGATGAGACCTTAGGCTGATGTGTATTCTGATTGTGAGCATTTAATAGCAACATTTCTACTTTGGGAAGTGGTACATAGGAAACAAGCCATGTTTGGTAATAGGGGAGTAGGATCCTGGGATTTAGGGATCTATTACTTTATTAATTCACCATTTTGCCCTGCATGTGCTACCCCACAGCATTTCAGCTCTGTCTATCAAGGTGTTCCTGTGGATTCAAAATTTGTTGCCGTCCTCAGATTAATTTTTCACTATTCTGTTGAAATCCAATATAAATTTATAAATGCCATTTCTCATTTTGTTAAGCTGACCTGGTGTGTTGCAGCTGGTCTTTGTCCATTCGTGCGTGTATATCTTTTATAATTAATAAGTTTACTCGAACGTCAGAGTAGCAAACTAGACACCAGTTCCCTCTTTCCTGAGTCCCTCCTCCCTGGTTTTTCTTGCAGCAAATAGGCATTAATATTCATCTTTTGTAAGCAGTGAAAAGGCAGATGAAACCTGGATTCTGAACTGACTGGAAATTTAATTTTGCTGTTCACTGAAATATGTAATACTCCTATGTTTGTCGAGCATATGGATAGATTAAGACTGTTCTACATGCAAGGTTCACAAAAAGTAGACAACAGGGCACAAAACAGCAAATAGAAGGTGGCAATGCAGGTAAAAAATAGAAAGAAAACCCTTGGTGGGTCAGAAGCAACACAGTTTCGGAGCATTTGTACTCAGGTAGTTCAGGATTGGAAGCTGCCTGGAGCATCTAGACATCATCTAGATCACCATCTCCAGCAGGAGCCAGAGGAAATGTTGTTTAACCATGATATTAATGTCAGTTTAAAAAATAGGAAGGGTGACATCACATCTTGATCCATATGAGCTAACAGTGACCTGGCACTAAGTCGTCCAAGCGCTGCCACCCGTTTAGTCTGGAACAGTGGGAAATGTGACATCCAGCTCGGCGTCTGCAGACTCCAAAACAACTTTGGTCTCCCAAAGACTGTCTCCTTCTTTTCTCTTGGTTTAAATTCCTCAGTATCAAGAAAGCCTGATTGCTTTTCCAGGTGTAAAGACATTCGGGTCCTGAGGGCTGACCTTGTTTGTACAATCACTGTCATTTATCACACTCGGCTGCTGCTCTGGGGCACCAAACTGTTTCAGTGTGTGCTGCCTCGTGCTTTGAAGATGGAAGGCATCCATCTTTCCATGGTGTCTGTGATCCTTTTGCTGAAAAACTTTTTCCAGCAGGTAGTTTTGCTCTCAGAAGTTCATACAGCTTAAATGGGGGGAGGGAGGGTCTATGAATCTGAGGTTCTCAAGCTAAACAAAATACATCCAGCCCTTCTTCTTGGCGTTTGCCTGAGGGCAACCTGTCTCTGGTGCCACGGAGCAGGATTTGAAGGCTGCTTTCTGTTCTCTTGTGAGAAGACGTGCAGTCAGGTTGATGTGGAAGAAGAGCCTGTGTATTGAAGTGGCAGGTGGGACTGACATGAAAGGAGCCCAAGCAGCTTCCCGATTGCTCTCCTTACCTCTGTTCTTCGTGTCTGGCATTTGTGTAGTGTGAAATGGATACAGATGACTTGCAGGCATCCATTCCTTCCCACTTCTGGTGCTTATGGTTTCCTTCTCCTCTCTGTTGCACGTCAGCCCATCTGATCTGAAGTCCTCTGACATCAATAGGAGGCCTTAGGTGGAGACATCATGAGCTTGGTGGGGGCGGAGGTGCCTTTTGATGGGCAGGAAAGAGTCTGGTGTGCCTGGTGAGTGCTGCTGGCTGCAAAACTTGGGAATGACTGGCTGATGAAAGAAAGGGTGAGGCAGAAACTGTTCCTGTTGGCTTTGCATAGTGTTGCTGATCTTGTTGAAGACTGAGATTAGGCAAAGGCTGCAATCAAATGTGCTGAGAACAGCCAGAGCTCTCAGTGTCATTGCAATTAGGAGCACAGTGAACCCACTGTCTCTATTTGTGGCTCGGTGTGTATCTCCATAAAATGTCACAGATGTCTTATCTTGTTGTCTCTGACTTTTCAGCCTATTCTGATGGTATCTGTTCCCAGGACAAGATGCTCTGCTCCTGGAGACATCTCCAATGGCAGCTATACGGTGGGGAAAAAAACTAAATCCATTGGAAAGCGCTCTGATGCTTTCCTCAAACAAGGCTTTTTTTTCCTCATTGTTTCTTAGCAGACGTCAAGAAGAGGAGAAACAGCTCATTTCTGGGATAATCTGTGCTGGTTTTCCTTTGCACCTACTCCACGGTGCCCTCGGGCCGTGGGCGTTCTGCTCTGTGGTGCTTCAGCTGGAGGAGGGGAGACAGGAGCAGGCTCAGGGTGTTGAGTCAGGTTGTTTACAGTCCTAAGTGACGTCAAGCCAGTCAAGTGCTACATAAGTGTCTCTAGAAGCTTCTGGAAGTCTATTCAGTTTGTACAAGGTCTGATAATAGATATAATGCCCTGGGGTTTTGTTGGGTTTTTTTGTTGTCATATTTTGTGTCTCGTCAACCCAGGCTAGACAGGGAGGTCCTCAGGCTGTGGGGACAGGGATGATTTCACTCTCCAAGGACCTTCCATCACTTTTAAAGCTTAATTGGGAAGCAAAGTGGGAGGAAGCAGCTGTATTGCTGTACCCCTAGTCCTGCTCCATGCAGGCCATCGCTCCCGGACCACTCCCCTGCTGGTCATTTCTTCAGCTCCTTGCACTGCTTTCCTCACCTTGCCTGCCCAAAGCCACCCCAGAACATGATGTTAATATTACAAACATCACAAAAGATCCAGAAGGGAATAAATTGCCTCGAAGCACAGAGTGAAAAAGAAGTAAGTCATCCCCTCCAGCTATTCTGACTGACCTCTGACAGCCCTGTTATGAGGCACTTGGGGATTTGTGCAATTACCCCAACAAAACAAAACAAAAGCGATTCAACAGCAGGGCTTGTTCATGAATTCAGGCTCTTTGAGAAACAAGCAGGAGGCATTTTTTTCCAGGTGAACAGCATAAAAGTTTATTGAGTTTTGGTTTTAATAATTGCGAAAAACCCAGAGAAGATAAGTTAAAAAACAGCACGTCTGTGACACCAGTGACAATCAACTCTGGGAGCAGAAGGCTTTGCAAATATGGCCTTTTCTCTCATGCCCTCAAAAAACTTTTATATTAACCTAGTTAGTCCTGGTTGAAGATGTCCCTGCTTATTGCAGGGGGGCTGTGTTAGTTGACCTTTAAAGGTGCCTTCCAACCCAAACTGTTCTGTGATCTGTTGTACTCTGCCAACAGGAGAGATCTGTATCTCTCTATCCATTTTTATCCATTTTATCCATATATTCATTTCATCCATGAAATGGAGTCAGCCGTATGGAAAGCAAGAAAACGCTGAGTATTCTCCCTTGTGGTCCACGTGTAAACAAGTCTCCTAATGAGAAATGAAAGGAGGTCAATGTTTAGTTCATCTGAGAGAAGGTTAAGAGGCAAAAGAGAGATCAAACAGCAAAGTTGAAGAGTTGAGAAGACACAGCTCTCCTAACTGAGTCACTGGGGCTGATCCTTCAGTAACTGGAGCCTCAGAGAGGCTCTTGTAGAAAGAGGTGACCTGGTCTGAGCAGAGGCTGCAGAGGTTGATGGGTAAAGACGATTTATGTGAAATGATCTGCTCTTTCTTCATGAAGAAGGTCAGGCTTCAGAAGGTTGGTAAAAGGATTTTATCTGTGTGGAAAGCCTCAGAAAAATCTATCTCAAGTTGGTTATCCAGAAGTAGAGGTGTCACCATCACTAAATCACTTCTGAAGCCCTCAGTGAGGGCATTTCTCCATCAGCAGGTAGAGCTGGGAATAAAATACGTGCACAGGCACAGGCCTACCAGAGAATGGGTGGAGAGCAGCCCTGAGGAGAAGGACTTGGGAGTGTTGGTTGATGAGAAGCTCAGCATGACCCAGCAAGGTGCACTGGCAACCCAGAAAGCCAAACGTGTCCTGGGCTACATCAAAAGCAGCAGCAGCAGCAGGTCAAGGGAGGGGATTCTGCCCCTCTGTTCCACTCTGGTGAGACCCTGACCGGAGCACTGCAGCCAGCTCTGGGGACCCCAACTTAAGAAGGATGTGGAGCTGCTGGAGTGAGTCCAGAAGAGGCCACAAGGATGATCTGAGAGCTGGAGCCCCTCTGCTCCGGAGACAGACCGAGAGAGCTGGGATTGTTCATGCTGGTGAAGTCTCCAGGGAGACCTTAGAGCCCTTTCCAGTGCCTAAAGGGGCTCCAAGAAAGCAGGAGAAGGACTTCTGATGAGAACGTGGAGTGACAGGACAAGGAGGAATGGCTTCAAACTGATAGAGGGCAGGTTAGTGAAGATGTTAAACAGGACTGGACCCAGTGTTGACTCCAAGCAGTGTTGGCCAGTCTTATCACCTCCAGGTGTAAAAAGACCTTTCTCCTTTTTTCCTGTTCCCAAAGGTGCTCTGTCCTTCCTCTTAGGCTCTCCCAATATCTCAGTTCATCTTTCCAGCTTTGGTTTAGAGCTATTCCCATGTCTTGTCCAACAGGAATGAAAAGAATGTTTCCCTCCTGTCTGTTTTCAGCAGCCTTGCACAAATTTGAAGGCTCAAGTTTTCCCATCAGTCTTCTATAGGAAAAGCAACCCCGTTTACTTAATCTCTCCTATCAGGTTACGTTCTCTTGACATGTTGACATTCTCCAAGTTCCCTCTAGACTCTCTTCAGCCTCTGACAAAGTCTTTGCTGGAGCTTGTTGCCCACAGCTGAGGACTCTGCAGTGTGGGGTCAAGCAAAAGGTTTGCTTTCCTTGTCCAAAAGATTGTAATCCTATTTATACATCCCCTGATGATGCCTGCCACTGTTACAGGAAATGTCACTGCAGATTCCTGCTCAACCTGAAGTCCAGGGCATCTTTCCATCCTCCTCTGCAGCACTGGCCAGCAGTTCCCCATCCTCTGTTTGTGCTGCCACTGAATTCAGATCCCTGCAGTTGACCTGAATTATGTAGTGTCTTATTTTCTTTGTTGAACATCACTTGTGGTTTGTTAGGATTGTTCTGAAGGCTGGAGCTGTCGTGTAACCTCCCTGTCTGGTGTCCTGTGTCTGTGTGATGAGGCTCATCCCAGTCCCATCACCCAACTCGCTGTTCAAAATACAAATGGAGAGAGCAGAGCTTTGTGGACCACACTCAGGTCATTCTTTGGTTATGACAGCAGGCCACTGGGAGCATTTAATGGCTTTAAACTTAAAGGGAGCAGGTGTAGATTAGTTATTAGTAAATAGTCAGAGCAATTGTCCCTCAGTCAGCCAAGAGGGCCATGAATGGTGCTCAGGTTGCTTCAGGCATCAGAGGAGGAAAATCATAGAATCCCAGAGGTGGGAAAGAACCTCAGGAGTTCATCTTGTCCAACCCCACTCCTCAGAGCAGGGGTACCTGGAGCAGGTTACTCAGGCCCATGTTCAGTCAGGGCTTGAATAAGGATGGGGACTCCACAACCTCTCTGTGCAGCCTGTGCTGATGTTTGACCACCCTCACCATAAACCACGAAACAAGCACAAAAGCCACTCCAAATCCCCCCAAAAATCAGCTTCTTTTTTTAGTTTTTGAAGTGGAATTTCCCATGTTTCAATCCATTGACTCTTGTCCTGTCACTGAGCACCACCAAGAAGAGTCTGACTCCATCATATTTACTTCTTTCCATCAGATATTTATACACCTGAATACCACCCCCACACACGTCCTTTTCCAGACTGAACAGTCCCAGCTCCCTCAGCCTCTCTTCATAAACCAGATGCTCCCATCCCTCAGTCATCTTCATGGCCCTTCAGTGGATTCACTCCAATATGTCCATGTCTGTCCTCCTTTTCCATTTCTTTCCAGTGTGCTCATGTCTTTCTCAGTCCAACTCTGCTTTAAAAACATCTGACTTGTCTGAAGTGCTGCTGTGGTTTAACTCCAGATGGGAGTTAAACCACAGCACCACAAATCCACTTTCTCACCTCCCCCAACAGGATGGTAGGAAAGAATTGGAAGGGTAAAAGTGAGAAAGCTAATGGATTGAGATAAGAACAGTTTAATAATTGATATAATAATAATAATAATAATTTCTTCTATGCTGAAACCTCACCTTTCATTCCTACAATTACTCACACTGCCCATCTGAGTGTCTCTAAATGGAGACTGATGGATGTAGAACTCTTAAATAGTTTTACCTGCTTGGTTTTACCTGCCAATTTCCTTCCCAGTCCAAGAAACATAGACCAACCCTTTCCTTGAGCTGCTACATCCTATTTTATTCATGGCATGATTGACTTCTACAGGATATTCCAAGCAAGAAGTAGTTGCATGTTGTTAAAATACAAATTCATGCCTCTGGTAGGATGGATGTCCTTTTAATCTGGCTTGGCTGTGGTTGTTCCTTCATTTGTATTTTAGGTGATGGGGATAAAACTGTGATAAAATCTTTTTTCTTCTTTTTTTTCCTTTTTTTCCCTCTTCTTTTTCTTTATTTTTTTTTTCCTGTGTTTAGTATGTTAGGAAATGCTTGTTCCAATTTGTACAAACTGCCTTCACAGTAAATTGGACAAGTCTCCCTGAGGAGCAGTAGACAAAAGCCTTGGGAAGTGCCATGGGAATGGGGAGGGAAATGCTTTTATTGCCAATCAAATTAAAGGGATTTAGATCTGCTCTTAAATTTTCCTGTAAATATATTACTGTGGGGTAAGAATGTGACTCCAGAGCTGTGTGAATAAGGGATATTTCAATAGCTTAGTAGGATGGGGTGGGAGGTGGTTGATGATAAAAAGGTTGGTTAAGCTAAAACAAAATATTTCATTTTCAATTCTTTCTATTTTTCCTCCATTACAAGGAGAAAAACCTTTAAAATGGAAACATACTCTGAAAAGGGTAAATCAACATGAAACATTTGGAGTGCTCCAAAAGCCCTCCCTCTATCCCCTCCCCTTTCCACTCTGTTGGAGAAAAAATAGACACATTCACTGTTTGCCAAAGCAACACTTGCCCAGTTGTAATCAAGTCATTTTACAACATGGTGTAGACTTTCACTCTGTGTTTGTTGTTGTGTCCTGGGGAAGTCATGGCAGCAAATGCTTCCACTTGCTTATCTCTAAAGAGAAAGGGTGGGCCAGGATGAACCTCTGTACAGAGGCTGTTTTCAGGCTGTTTGGTTGCCCCGTATTTCTGCTTACAGAGGATTTAATCTGTAGCCATGATGGGAGGTAAAAATAAAAAGATAATTCCTTTTCCCTGCCCAAAAGCTTTCTTTTGACTGTCTTCCATGTGCCCATATTTTCCCAGGTAAGGGTTTTGCTGGATCTTGGGTTGCATTTTGTGATGAAATCTGGGAGAGGTGAGGTTTGTTCCCAGTCCACTGTGGTCACCACTCCCCAAATGAATCTTCCAATGTTTCTTGTGTTGTTTTGTGGTTTCCATGAAGAATTTGCATCATGACATCATAGAATCATGGAATGGTTTGAGTTGGAGAGGATCTTAAAGATCCTCTAGTTCCACCTCCCTGCCATGGGCAGGGACACCTTCCACTAGCCCAGGTTGCTCAGAGCCCCATCCAGCCTGGCCTTGGACACTTCCAGGGATGGGGCAGCCACAGCTTCTCTGGACAACCTGTGCCAGGGCCTCCCCACCCTCCCAGGAAAGAATTTCTTCCTAATTGCTCATCTAAACCTGCTCTCTTTCAGTTTAAAATCATTGACGTCTTCTCCTTGTCTGAACAGCTTAAACAAAAGTTGGTACAAACTTTGCATGACGCAAGAACTGAGTTTTACTTTTTTAATAACACTCCCAGGGACGGGACAACCACAACTTCTCTGAGATAACCATGCCAGCGACTCACCACCCTGGGAATATAGAATTTCTTCCAAAAAGCTGATCTAAACTTCCCCTCTGTCAGTTTTAAGCCATCACCCTTTGTCGTATCACTCCAAGCCCTGCTAAAAAGTCCCTCTCCACGTCTCTTGCAGACCTTCTTTAGGTACTGGAAGTTACTCTAAGGTCTCCTGGGAGAGAGAAAACTTGTAGAGTGTATTTCCATGGAGCTTAAAGTGTTACAGTTTTACAGGGTTGACATGATGATTGTGTTGTTGAGTGCCTTGCAAACCCTTGGTTTACAAGTTTGCTGTTTGGTTCCTCTTATTGGCCCCACTTTCTGTCTCCTGAGTGCACACACAAAAACACTTCTCCTCCTCTCTCTGGCTGCTTGGGCTCTCACAGGTTTGGCTTCTATAAGTTTGGGCTCAAGGCTGTTTCCCTAAAATGAGGGATGTATGGCCTGGGGGCACCTGCAGCAGCCTCAGATGCCAATTATGTGAGTACGTGGTACATTGATGCTGGGAGGGGAAGCTGGACTCTGGATTTTCTCCACTTTTTATGGATTTGGCTCCCAACCCTTGCTGTCTCAAGGCGATTGCACTTTCATCCTCTTTCATGTGTCTGGCCCAATTAAGGCAGGATGGTGAGTGATTCCTTTTAGTCCAAGAGTTTTCCTGTCTGACGAATCTCAGCAGTGATTTTTTGCTTGGTTTTGAAGCTCTGAAAGAAAAAAGGAGAATGGAGTACAACAGGTGCCTGAGGCCATTAGACTGTTCCCAGTACCGTGCAGAACTGGGAATTTCTGGTGCTCTGCTTTCCCTGAAGGACAAACCTAAGGAATGGTTGCAAGTACACCATGCCAGTGCATCCCAAAAGAGACTTTAGCCTTTTCCTGAGGTATTTATCAATCCATACATGAGAACATCATGCCACACGTGGTCATGTGTCATAGGAACTGGAGGCCATTCCCAGCTTTTTGCATGTCAGAGGAAAAGTGACTCATCCAGGAGATGAGTAGTTTGAATATCCAAGCCCAGAACAAAGCATTGCGGCTCATGTCACTCAGCCTTCCACCTCCACATCTCTATCAGTGCAAGAAAGACATGGACCTATTGGAGCAGGACCAGGGGAGGCCACAAAAAGGATCAGAGAGATGGAGCTCCTCCGCTGTGCAGACAGGCTGGGAGAGTTGGGATTGTTCAGCCTTGGAGAAGAGATGGCTCTAGGGAGACCTTATTGTGACCTTTCAATACTTAAATGGGTCCTACAGGAAAGATGGGAACAGACCTTTTAGCAGGGCCTGTAGTGGGTAACGGTTTTAAACTGAAAGAGAGTAGACACAGAGTAGATATAATGAGGAATTTTTTTTTATGGTGAGGGTGGTGAAACACTGGCACAGGTTGCCCAGAGAGGTGGTAGATGCCACATGCCTGGAAATATGGGGCTCTGAGCAACCTGATCTACTGGAAGGTGCCCCTGTCCATGTCAGTAGGATTGGATGATGTGACCTTTAAATGTCCCTGCCAACCTAAACCATTCTGTGATTCTGCCATCGCGCTAAAGGTGCTGCAATGATTGTTGAAGAGGGTGGTTTTTTGACTGAGTTATTTTGGTTTTCCTTCAGTCAAAAAATGGCTTTTATGTGTCAGAACAACTCCCTAGATGAAGGGCATGAGAGGCAGGTGGTATTCCCAGTCATCTCACATCAATGTGTCCTCTCCCTGGGACTCTCCCAGAAGGCCACACTGTCTTTTACCTTTTTTTTGGTGGTAGTCACATCTGTTTGTTTTTGGGTTGTTTTTTTTTTTTTTTTCATAGCCTTAGTGTAAGAAAGTAGTAGCTGGGTTTGATCCTGTAGCATTTTCCATCACCATCTCCATGCCTTAGAGCTGAGCTATTTTTCCTATCAAAGTCTTGGGACACCGTTGATATACTGGAGGCTTTCTGTGGCCCTGGTAAAACATTGTGGATGGGGAGGTGGGAAGGGGGATGAAGGAGTCTTCCTCTGGCAGTGCTGCATTGATTTCATCCTGCTGCTGCTACCTTAGGCCTTGCAGGTTTTTTTAATTTTAATTTTTTTTTTTTTTAACCAGCAAGGAAAAATAACTCTGGCTCCAATATTTTTACTGGAAGCCCAGGAGCTTATGATATAGCAACAAACTGAACAAACTGTCCCTTTTGAGAGCTCATCAAGACTGCAGTGTGATGGATGGACTCCCAGCCAGCTGTGTACTGGTAATGTTCCAGAAGACAACATTACCTGGTTTTTGATTGAGTGCTTAGTCTTTCCCACCAGCTCAGGATCTCAAAGCACTTTGTGAGCAGTGAGGAATTAAAAGTTGCCCTCTACCAATGGAGAAAATAAGACACATGGAGGTGAAATGACTTGTTTGTCCCCAAGATTGTTTGTAGCCCAGAAGACCTGGATTTTAGTGCTTTTAATTTTTTGCAGGTGGACATCCTGGAGTTTGGAGATTGCCCTGTATCTTTTATTTGTCCTTTTAGTCCTCTTGTTTTCTTCGACTACTGGGGTTTAACTGACTTTTAGCATGACTATGTCTGTCTTTTTCTCTGTTTTTTAGGTTTGAAGTGTAATCTCACATCCATCACTATCTAGAAAATGTCTTATGGATCCATTGATGGGAGTGGATTTGGGAGCAGGAACCCATTTGGAGGCCCTTCGAGACAAGGCTATCAACCTCTCGGTAAAGTATCGATCCCTTGCTGTAATTTATTCTCCCTGACTCCCTAAGGAGTGAAGTTTTCAGTGCTCAGGTTCAGTGTGGCTGGTGTGTAAATACCAAACTCTCACCAGGGGTCATTTCTGACACTGATTTTCGGAGGTGGAAACCAAACTTTTTGAGTTTGATTTATGTGACGAGGCCCAACATGTTACCGTGCTCAGGGTTTGAGGCTGCAACTAATGAGGATTTTGGAGGAATTTTGGGGGATTGAAAGGAGAAATATGGAATATTCTCTAGACCTGCTCGTGTCTGTCTTCATCTCCCCATCACCGTTGCAATAAGTTGGTCTAAATGGTTGATCTGGGGCTGGTTGGGGATGCAGTGATGGTGGAAGTAGATGGGGAGGTGTACAAAATGCAGTGGGCTGTGCTCCCCCAGACAGTAACTCAAGTGCTGTGGAGTGGAGGCTTCTTGAACCTGGAAAACGTGCTTGGATGTGGCAACAACAGGGGCAAAAACTTCCTGTGGAAATGCTGAAACCATAAACAGTGGCTTGCAAATGGCTGTGGATTCTTTCCTTGTAGCAAGTTTTTAAGCAGAGACCAGATGTGCTCTCCCTACCTGTCCCCCCCTTGCCCCAGAGGACTCAAGAAATGGTAAAGCAGAAAGGAAAAAGCACCCAGCTGCCAACCTGTGTATCTGAAAGGGTCCCCAAAGCAAACCTGCTCCTCGTAAAAGCAAATTCACTGTGTAACTGCCATAATGTGGAGCACAGCTAATAGTTAGAACCTCCTGATTTTGTGTGTTGAAGGTGTTGACTCTCCTGTTCCTGACACTGGCAGGTCGTAGGAGGCATCCTTTGCCAGAACTTGGGTAGTGCTGAGGTTGTCCCTGTTGCCGTGAGGCTGGAAGTGGAAGGTGGGTCTCATCCTGCCCAATTCTGAGCAGCAGGGAGGTAAAAAACCCACCTCTGCAGCTGCCCAGATGTTTACCAGACCCCAGTCCAGATGGACAATTGCTGTAGGGCTGATTTGGGTTAATCTAGTCTGACTTTCAGCAAATTTTGTTAACTAGGACACATCCTTCATTTAATTTTGGTCCTGGGCCTGGCTTGCACTGGGGGATGAGGCTGCAGGGCCTACAATGTGGACACAACCGGGAGTTGAGACCTTTGCAGAAACATCAGGAAAGGGGATCTTTTAACATGGCCAAGGGCTCTGTTATCATTTTGCCCCAGGGAAAAGAACATCACCCCTCTCTTCACTGGCCTTTGGTTTCAGCTGTGCCGTTCATTGCTGCAGCCTGACTTGGTTTTCATGTTTTGAGGATTGCAAATGTTCTTTGGGAAACATTTCTTTGTTTTGCAAATAGCTGTTCTCCCTGGATGGAAATACATAGAAAAGCATGGAAGTTTCCTCTGGTTTTCTATTTTCTTATGAGTTTGAGTGTAATTATGATTTTCCTCTTTGAACAGGGAGAAGGTATTGAAGTGAGTGAGAGCTGCCTGTTCAGTTGTAAATAGTGATTTCTAGGCTATTCTACAAGGCAAAATTAGAGGCATAAAAACAAGGAAGAATGGGATACTTGGGCACAATCAAAGAACCGTGAGAAAAGAGAATTGAAATGTGGACTAGACAAATGATGAATCTCAGTGCATTGTAGCTTAGGTTAGAAAAACATGAATATTTATTGTGCTGTGTGAAAAGACCACTGGGTTTTAATGCAAATGCGCAGAATAACTCAAGACACTTGCAATCTCTAAATATTTGAAGAGATACCTCATTGTGCCCAGCTTGCCCATCCCTTGGCAGTTACTGATGTGACACTGAAGTCACCCTCAGTGGCTGCAAAAAGCAGCTGGTGTAGAAATATCAGCTTTTTTGGAACAACCATGGCTGTTGCCTGCCCAGCTGGAGCCTTTTAACACGTTGGCTTATGGCTTGGAGTTGAGTGCTGGCTTTTCCCCCCATGCATACACACATCATCTCAGGTGGCATTCCAATGGACACAGCTCCAAGGTCTTCCAGGGTTGATATTCCCAGCAAGCAAAAATTGGTTGGCCCCTTGGCTGGGTGTCCCTGTGGAAAAGATTGCAAGGGGATGGACCTGTTTGCATTGGCCAAGGCAACTTGGAGGTGTTTCCTTTCTGTGGGTCTCAATCAGAGGTGGGTTTGTTCGGCCTTGAGAAAAGGTTTAAGGGAGACCTTGTCACCATGTCCCAGTATTTAAAGGGTGGCTACAAATAAGATGGAGACTCCCTTTTTGCAAGAAGTCACATGGAAAATTTGAGGGGTAATGGGTAAAGTTACTGCTGGGGAGATTCAGATGTTAGACACTCAGATAAGAGGAAAATTTTTTGCCATGAGAACAAACAGCCTTTGGAATAATCTCTGCAGGGAAGTGGTGGATTTCTGGATGTTGGACAGTTTTAAAATCCAGCTGGATGGGGTGCAGGATTTTTTATAGGTCATGCTTTTGCCAAGGAAGTTTGGATAAGATGATCCTGGATGTCCCTTTCCAACCTGGCATCCTGTGATTCTATTCAATGTTTATCTGAACCTCTGTAGCTCCTCGTGTCCCTTCACTGCGGGAGACCAACACGTCGAATGCCTTTTGCTGTAACATCCCCAAATATTGTCATTAATTAAGTGTCAGGAGAGGGTAATGCAACACTAATCATCTGCCTCCTGCTTCGGGAAGATGGATGACTGGTTTGCTAAGAAAAAAACTTCCCTCTTATTAGATCATGGAATGGCTGGAACAAAAGAGCGCGGCCTCCCCGCCGGCATCCAAGTGTCTGCTCACAGCAGGGGCAGAGCTTGATGGGCATGTTCTGCATGTGCTCTGAGCCTCTACTTTTCTTTATGGCTGATAAATAAATAGAAACAAGTACCAACATCCCTGCAGGTACTTACTGTCCAGTGGTCTTGTCCAATGGTATATTCAGGTATCCAACAGACAACCCTGAAATCTTGAAGCAAAAAAGACAATGGGGGTGGCACTGATTAGTCTTTAATATCATGAAAGGGCAAAGAAAAGGGGGCTTAGATTTTGTGTGGTTTTGTTTAATAAAGGGTGATACCACTCTGTCCTTATACCTGTCTGTCCATCTCGGGACTGTTTCCTCCATGCTCGATCTGGATGTGCTCCCCCGGCTGGGAAAGATTAATTACTTGGAGGAGTTCCCCTTGGCCCTGGACTGACTTGATGATGGACTTACAACCCCTCATCAGTTCAACCTCATGTGGAGGTTAAACTTGCTGACCAGCCTAATTAGAGAGATCAACCTAATTAGAGAGCTCCACAGCTCCATTTGCAGCAGTTTGTGGAGGAATACCAAGGCAGTTCTTTAGGGAATCTGGTTTGCCTGGGACTCCTTAATGTCAGACAGCTCTAGTTCAAACTCTGTTTTTCAGGGTGGATATCCAGGATTTCTTGTGGGAAAAGTATACTTTATTATTATTATTATTATTATTATTATTATTATTATTATTGTAATATTTACTACTAGTAGTATTATTGGAATTGGGAGGAGAGAAAGTTTAACTCAGCAGAACTCAAATCTTCTGTAACCTTAACCAAGGAGCACTCTAAGGTGGATCACAAGAGGGATCACCAGGATTACTTGGAGTATATCAATTTTTGGGGATGACAGTGTCATTCAGCCACTGAAAAAAGTGTGGAGTGGCAAGTGGAAGCAGAAGCAGCTGTGAATTACAACCTCCTCCAGAAACATCCAGATTTCATCTCCTCATTCTGCTTCCCAAAATCCATGGAAAAACAAATATTCCCCCATTCCAGTCCTGTTTAATATCTTTATTGATGATTTAGATGAGGGGATTGAGTCCATCATCAGCAAATTTGCTGATGACACCAAATTGGGAGGGAGTGTCGACCTGCTGGAAGGCAGGAGGGCTCTGCAGAGGGATCTGGATAGACTTGAGAGATGGGCTGATTCCAATGGGATGAAGTTCAATAAAGCCAAGTGCCGGGGATTTCAGCTGTGCAGTGGTGTTGCATGGAGATGTTGGAAAGCAGGGAGTATAGTTGTTCTTGTTTTTCTTTTTGTTTTATTTTTTTTTAATTGAGTAATTAAAAAAAAAAACAAACTTCAAAATATCTTTCGAAGTAATATGCCATGTCTAAGATGAACAGCCACAAAACGCCATAGAGCAGTAGGAATTCTATCTTCCCAAAACCATCTTTTTTGTGGGGAAAATTAACAAAACCTGCCTTACACAAGGAGGCACATAGGTCAGGGAGTTTAAATAGCTTGAATTAAAATGCCACAAGCCAGGAAATTTTTAACACTGATTTTATTAACCTTCCTGTAACCGGGGCTTTAAATGCCACATTTGAAAAGGTGAGGTTAATCTCATATTCCAGCAGTGCCTTGTTTCCAGGTGTGCTCAAGGGACTGGTGGGTCACTGCTTAATTTTGCTGTGACTTCATTTAGACCATTTTTCCCACAGTTTCTCCTGGACTTATTGTGTGGGACTCTGGCCAGAGTGGTACTCAAGATATATCCCACATGAGTTTTTCTTTTTGTTGGATAAGGTTGGTTATCTTGACACAGAACAAAATTAGATTGGCCAGTGAAAGTTGTTCTTGGCAATGTTTCTGGGTATATATCACCTAATTATCATCTCAATACTTAGCAATCGTGGAATGAATTTTTCTAACATTTTTTTTCCTGGAATTGGGTCTATAATTTTCTTTGCTCTCCTCTCTCTACCACTATTTTCTCTGTGGAGCACCAACCAGCTCTTGGGAAGGTCTCATGTCAGTGATGGAAATGCTCTCTCTGTCCCATCATAGAATCATAGAAACATTTAGGTGGGAAAAAACCTCTAAAATCATAAAACCAACCATTAATCCAACACTGCCAAGTCCACCACTAAACCACATTGCTAAGCAACACATCTACATGTTTTTTAAATCCCTCCAGGGATGGTGACTCAGCCATTTCCCTGGGCAGCCTTTTCCAATGCTTGACAAGCCTTTGAGTGAAGATTTTTTCCCAAGCATCCAATCTAAACCTCCTCCTTAGCAGATGAACCATCCTTCTGTCCTCTCAAACCCTATTTTGCCCTTTTCCTAGCAGTTTTGGAAAGTGATTTGTCCTTTAAATACCCATCATGATATTGCCCTAGGTTGGCAAAGTCACAGAGCTCGTGTGGCACACGGGAGGGAGATGTTCACATCAGCTGGAACCTCTTTGGTGGGATGGGCATGGCTGGAGCTCTGTTCTGTAGACAAAACTCACTCAGAAGCTCATGTACAAATCAGCACTGTGGCCTGACCACCACGTGGTCTCACTGCAGCTCTGGGTCTGCTGTCAAACTGTGGGAAGGAATCCGCTGCCAAATTCACATCTTGATGTTGCTGAAGCACAGAACAAACTGAACTACACAAGGAGTCCCCCTGAGGTTAATTAACATTAAGCAGGTGGTTCATCCTTTTGCTGTATTGGGACCCGAATACTGCTTTAATTTTGCTTTATCTTCCCAAATTAATTCCAATACTTGGAATGCTTTGTTGAAGGGGCCTTGAAACCCTTGGTTGTTGCAGCTTATGGCATTGCCCAAATGGTCTGGAAGGAGATCTAGGTCTGGTTGGGGTGATTGTTCCTCACTGGAGCAGTGAGGAACAAAATCATGCACTTAAATGTCCTTAGGATGGAGTGTTAGAAAGGGTTGAAAGCGGTGAAAGAAAGCAAGAACAAAATTGTTGGATCTTTTGGGGAGATTCAAAACTACTGTGCAATATTTAGAGGTGTTTTATCAAAGTCTTAAACTGGTGGACTGGACCATGTCTTGATCATATTCAGCATTATAACCAAAATGTGTTTTAGGATGGAGTCCTGTCAGGTGTAGAGTCATGGAATCATTAAGGTTGGAAAAGACCAAGATCATCAAGTCCAACCTTCACAGAAGGAAGGACTGAAGATGTGACCTTCTGTAGCACCTTTTCTCTACCATCATAGGTGGGTTCACAAATATTTCTCCATGGTTACCACCTGGACTGCAAAGAAAGTGGTGTTACCTCTATTATATAGAGCAAACCCATACCATGGCTTGTCAAATGTTGTGTAAAAAGTTTCTGAGTCCTAACAATTGAGTTTTGCTTCTTGGGTCCTGTCCTATTTTCTTCATTTTATGGGGACACAGTAGTTGAGGAGTTGGGTGTTGTATTTAATAAGTCATTAATAAAGTGCAGGGTAAAGTTTGGATACAAACAATACTAAAAAAATCATAATAAGATGATCTATCTCACTAGACAACCCTAAAACCCCATTTTATGTTGCATCTACAGATTAATTATTTCATATTGTTTGTTTGCTATTGTGCAAGACTTCTAAATGTTAAAGATTTATTTTCTTAGTCCATTTTCACTAGATTTAGAGGATCTTCTCTGTTTTACATCCAGTTCTTAGAGATCTTAGCAATGATTTAATGAATTAATAAGCCTAAACATAGGGAAACATATTAAAGAATAATGAACAACATGTTTTATGGCAAAAGGAATTGCCAGGAGAATTAACTTTCATACACAAATTGTCTTTGAAACTGTTGGTTTTGAAAACCTCTGCCCTATCCCTTCTGGGATTTCTAACATTATATTAAATGTTTTGCTATAATCTCAGTATTTCGGGAAATTTAAGTGGTTATGCATTTATTTATAGAACTAGCAAAACCAGAACACACCATTGGAATAAATAAGTGTTTTAATGAAATATCTGAAGGCAAACTGACAACTTCATAGAATTTAAAAAAATAAACTAAATCAAAAATCTCTTGGGTAAAGATGAACTTTCTTTCTCTACCAATTTTATTTGCTGCTCTTGGTCATACAAAGCCATTTTAATGTAAAAATGTAAAAATCACGCTGGTGGTCCCAATTTTTGACATAAAATTAGAAATCAAAGACCTTGTCCTCTCCTTAGGCATCATTCAGCTGGAAATGCATTTAAACATCTTCTCAGAAGAGTTTGCTTCATTTTCCATGTGATTATGGTGGAATTAGGAATAGTTTAAGATCCTTTCCCCTCAGCCTGCTTGTCATTAAGGGTAGAGGTACCTTGGAAGGGACAGCAGAGCAGAATGGATGCTGCTGATGAAAGGTGTCCCTGCCCATGGCAGAGAGGTTGGAACCAGATGAGCTTTAAGGTCCCTTCCAACCCAAACCATCCTGGGATTCTGTGAATGTGCTGGTGGCTCCTTTATTTTCTCAATGGGTGCCAGGCTGTGAACCTCAGACCTGCAACTGTCCTGCTGGGATGGCTTTCCAGGTGGGTATATTTTCCTAAAGACTATCCTGTGCTTTAGTTTCAACTCCTGAAATTAATACAGCTCAAAGGCTTTTCGCTTCTGGTTGTTCCCTCAAAAGCTTTTCCTTGTCTCAGATGCAGAACAAAGAAAATTTTTATTAAAAAAATAACACTCAGCTCTTGCCCCATGTGAGGTGTTTAGACCTGGACAAGACATCAGTGATTTTAAACTGAAGGAGGGCAGGTTTAGATTAAATATTAGGAAGAAATTCTTCCCTGTGAGGGTGGTGAGGCCCTGGCACAGATTACCCAGAGAAGCTGTGGCTGCCCCATCCCTGGAAATGTCCAAGGCCAAGTTGGATGGGGCTCTGGGGCTCTGAGCAACCTGGGCTAGTGGAAGGTGTCCCTGCCCATGGCAGGGGGGTGGAACTGGATGATCTTGAATGTCCCTTCCAACCCAAACCACTCTTTGTTTCTATGATTCTATGATTGATGCTCCCAAGATTCTTTAATACTGTAGATTGAATCCGATTTTTTTTTGGCAACTTTCTCAGTTGCTCGGGAGCATTCCTCCAGTTGGAGAGCAGAGAGGTCTTTGCTTTAGAGCGCTTGTCCAACAAGCCATAAGTGAGCACTTGGCTGTATCATGAAATTCCTGCAAGTCCTACAAGTCCTCCTTAACATTTTCTACACCCCTGGGCTTCCACCCTGTGCTTTGCATCCTGGCAGTATCCAGTGCTTGGAGCAGGATCCTTTCTTCTTAATATGTGCCTACAAATAAGTCTACCTGAGGCAAGACACCATTGAAACAGAGCTTGTATGAACATCTGTCCACGCTCACTGAGTGGAGATCCCTGGGAAACAGGATGAAGTCGGAGCATCTCTCTGCAACTCTTTGTTTTTTCATCATAGCTGACTCCAGATGCACTTCCCAGTGCTCACCTGTGTCTTGCTGGGCTCTGCAGAAGTGCCACCCGGGTGGTCACACTCTGAAATCAGTGGTAGGTCAGGTCAGAGCTTATTCCAGGTTTGCTCCCGATGTACCATGCCCAGGGCTGGGGTGGTGCCTGCATCCCAGCCTGGTTAATCCAGCTCTCTCCTCAGGGAGGAAGCAGATTCAGGCTCCAGTCAGGCAGAATACTCTGGGCAGCATTTTGCCTGAGATTCTGCAATTCCTTTGCTGCAACATGAAGGGGAGAACCCCCAAAGTTCACTGGAAAAGGTGGTGTCCGGGAGCAGGCTGTCAGTTCTAACACAGCTTTATCCACTCCATCTTGTATTCCCTTCCTGGGAAGGTGATGGCAGATTTTATTGCCCCTGTGGCTACTAAAAGGTCTCTTTCTTTCCTTTTTCTTTTTCTTTTTTTTTTTTTTCTTTTTTTTTGTCCCTTTAGGTATTTTTTGTTTGTTTGTTTGCAGGTTTTTTGTTTCATTTTGTTTTCCTAGGGTTTTTTGTTTGATTGGTTTGGTTTGGTTTTTTGGGTGGTGGTTTTGTTTTGTTTTGTTTGTTTGTTTTTGTTGGGATTTTTTTGTTGTTGTTTTTTTTGGTTGGTTGGTTGGGGTTTTTTTTGGTTTTGTTTTTTTTTTTTCCTGTTGGCTTTTTGTTTGTTTGGTTGGTTTTTTTTGATGTGCACATCAGGAAACCAAATGAGGTTGAAATTAGGTTCAGCTTGGTCTGTCCTAGTTTGGATTCCAAGGCTATCCATGTACAGTGAGTGAGCAGGTGCATGCTCTGTTCCTCTACTACTGCCATAGTAACCCCAATAAATTTGGGAGTGGACATTCCTGGGCACTGGAAGAGCTCAGAGAGTATCTGGTGTGAATCTGCTTTGTCCCAAGCCTTCCCAGGTGGAACTCAGGCATTGACAGGGCTCAGATTCTTAGCACAGGTGAGGCTGTAAAACAAACTTTATATAAACTTTATATGTATTGCTTCAGGGATTTTGGTTTTGTTTTGGTGCAGAATTTCTGCTTGGGGTTTTGGCTGTGAAAGGGAACAAATCTAAAGAACCTAAAACCTGGGATAAAGTTTAGGAAGGGAAAACTAAACCTCTGCTGCCTCTGCTGTTGTGATATGGAAAGTGGATGCTGCAGGGCCCACTGTGTATTTGAGATGTTAATATATGAAATATTAATATTATTATTAATAATAACTAAAACAATAATAATATATAAACTAGAAAAAGCTCTGTACATGAATGCAGCTTCTAGCCTACCAAGTCATTCACCTTTTGGAGAGCACGTGAACATCCAGGCCCTGCTCCATCATTTCTGCTCCCACCTAAAGATCTCTGAGCCTCCAAGGAGTGGGGCTTTTTCCTCTTGTTTGCTTGCACAGTCCTGGAGAAACCCAGACAATTGATTGGGAATATCTGGCTGAATCAACTCCTCCTTTTTAAAGGAAGGGTTACAAAAACATCCCTGTCTTATAAACACTGTTTCCAGCAAAAATCCAAACCATAGCACCATACCAGCTGCTATGAAGAAAATTAACTCTATCCCAACCCAAACCAATTTTGTTTTAAGCCAGGGCAATACCTAATAGCTGATCTGTCATAAACTTATGTTGGGAGCAGTTCCTATTTGAAATTTATATTGTTATTTCTTTCCTGAAAGCACATCAAAATACTGAGGCTGGGAGCTGCAGACCACTGATTTTCAGTACTGGGGGAGGAATACTTTTTTTTGACAGAGGCAGAAAATCCTTTTAAATTTTAAGACTCTGGACTTGAAAGTTTTAAAGTTCCAAGTCTTGGTCACTTCTGTCATTACTCTGAAGAGTGGCCATGTGCAAACCTCTTAAATTCCCTTTGTCTTGTTTTCTTCTTCTCTAAGACTTAGTATTCAATTAATTAAAATCTAAAGGATGTGTAACCTGTCTTTCTTAATTGATTAGAATAAAAGAATTTAGCATCCTTTGTGTAAGAGTGCATCTTCCTTTTTCCCTTTGAAAATGCAAGTGGAGTTTTATAGTATTAACTTCTGCCAGGAAAATGAGAATGGGGGTTTGTATAGATACAGAAAAAATGTAGTTGTGGATTTCTGTTCTGCAGCCCAACTCTATTTATTTGCAGAACATACACAAAAATCACTTCTGTACATAATGGAGGGGTAGACAGAGCTGACCCAAATGTGTGTGTCACAAACAGCATTTGAGTTGAGTGGAAAAAAAAAAAAAAAAAAAAGGAATAAAGCTTTTATCCATGCTGTCAGTCCAGAATATTATTGCTAAATATCTCTTCTTCCAGGCCGATCTTGGCTTGGAGACTGACACTGGCAGCCAGGAGTGGGCAGGGATTAAAGATCAACAGTGGGGAAGGACTTGACAGATGTAAGCAGGTAGATTGGGGATTAGGTTGAATTAGTGGGGATGGAAAGCATTTAGGAGCAAGGAGGGATTTTAAATTGGATGTTGGGATGTGTGTGTTGCAGATCTTCCCTGAATTTCTCTGTTACACTGGGATATTAATGTCTGGGATTCATGAGAACTTTTAGTGGCTGAAGGGAGTGAGAGTCCTACACGTGGTTGCAGTGGGGTTGGAGAAACAGGTTGCAGAGTTTTTGGGGTGTGCAGGGGGTTGTATAATTGCTTCTAAAAGCAATTTCCCATTGTTTCCTGATGCCAAACTGAAGAAGATGGGAGGAATAAATCAAAGTCCTTCTGATTTGTACATCAAGGAACAAATGCAATGACTTTAGCCAGGAAAATATCTCCTGCTCACAGACTGAACCCTTTACCTGCTGTGTTTCCTTGGGGATTATATCCTGAGGTTTGGAACTGCCATGATTACCCTGGAAAAGGCTTTTTCCTTCCCATTGCTGAGCCTCAGGGTTTTCCTTAGCCAGACTCCCTTGCTGTTAAATCTTGATTATTCCCTTAAAGCAGGGACTAGACTCTCCAGACCTGGACAAGACACCAGTGGCTTTAAACTAACAAAGGGTAGGTTTGGATGAGATATTGGGAAGAAATCCTTTACTATGAGGGTGGTGAGGCACTGGAACAGATTATCCAGAGAAACTGTGGATGCTTCATCCTTGGAAGTGTTAAAAACCAGGTTGGATGAGGTTCTGAGCAACTTGGAAGTGGAAGGTGTCCCTGCCCATGGCAGGGGTTTGGAACTGGATGACCTTTGAGGTCACTTCCAACCCAGCTCAAATCATTCTATGATTCTGAGAAGGTGCAAACTTGCTTTTAAGTTTTAAAGAAAGTACTTGAATAAATCAAAACTTGACAGCGGACACTTATGGAGATTTTCTCTTCCCTTTGAAGAACCAGTGAGCAACTGTCTTCTATGGATGCACCTCTCATTTCTGCCTAACGTGGTTTTTTAGCCTGGAGAAACACTTGGAGAAAGTGTAATTTCTTCTGTCCTGTAGCTGGAGGAGTTTGGTACAGGTTGTCCTCACGGTCATTTTGACTTGCCTGCAACTTCTTCCCTTGTCTGAGATGGCAGTGAAGCAGCTGGAGAGTGAAGTAGGGCAGGTTTCACCCCTCGGGGTTCTGCCTCTGCATACATGAATGTCAGGGCTGGAGAAACCAGTCCTGAAGGCTTGAAGACAGTTTGGAAGAACCATGGATCATGATGTTAGTAATGACAAGATATGCTTCAAGTTATGAAGAGCAGGGTCTGCCTCCTACAGCCTTTAGTTGTGTCATCCCAAGCAGTACCTGCATTTTATTCCCAGGTTTTCATGCCTTTCTTGGTCTAAATTATTAATTTTTTTTAGAGAAGATCAGGGTCAGGAAAGGCACTTCTTGCTTTTCAAGACAATTTGCCATTGTCATCCATGTCCCAGTCCATAGAGTCGTGAGGAATGGACAGGATGACTTTTGTCTGGTGATCACTGGGGAATGTCCTGAGTTCTCCCAAGTCTCAGAGCAGCTTCATCCTCTGATCCGGACCCTGCTTTCATCCAAGATCTTTAGATGAACAAAGTAGAAATACATCTTTAAGATATCTCTCTGCTTCTTACCTTTCTCTGCCTACTGAGGGCTGCTGTGGGATGATAATAGTTGGTTTTTTTTTCTTTCTATGAACACATCCTAAGTACATTAAAAATGCTTTAATTCCTCCTTAACTCAATATTTTTAATGGAAATCAAGCCTGCAGCACTCTGAAGTGGGAGGAGGCAGGTGATTCTTGGGAGATACTGTACCAGGATTAAAATATTCACAGTGGGCTTTTTTACAGCTTATATCCTGTTTTCAGAAACTGCTTTTAAGGTCAGACCTCACAGATCTCCAGGTACTCAATGATGTCAGTGGGGGTGTGGGAATGGATAATCCAAGGCCCCTTCCTGCTCTGGGGGGTTTTTAAGGATCTCTTGATGTTTCAACCAAATGCTTTTTTTTATAACAGGTCAAACCTGAGAGCTCCTAAATCCCTTGGTGCCCAAGAATGTGCTAAAATGGGATATTTGACATGAATATTTCTGGGTGTTTGGCCATTCCTGGTTTTGAAAGCTTTGGGAGTGGGTTTTCAGGGAGACAAAGGTTTTCCCATAGCTGAGGATACACAGACTTGTGCAAACACATTCAGGGACTTTCTTTGGTTAGGTGGGAAATTTTATTTTATTTTTTTTCCCCCTAAATACTTTACTCAGGTCCTTGATGGAGAGCAGGAGGAGAATGAAGAGCTGGTCACAGCCATGCTGCCTAAAATACAATATCCTCTATCCCTTCTCCTCTGCTAACAGAGATACGGGAATGGAAACAGGGATACAGCTGGCAAAGTAGAGGGACAAAGTTATTTAAAGAAAATTTTTTTTTCAAAGTCGCAAATCCATCTGAAAAATTTTAAAGTCATAAATCTGTCTTTTGGGGTTGGGAAGAGCCCATGCCTTGAACTTGGGTGAACCAGATCTGTGGTGTACGAAGTGGTGTGGAGACAAGACCACTTGGAATGCTGTTCCCCCCCTTAAAAAAAAAGAGGTTTTAAAGGGGAAAAACAGTCCTGGGTGCCTGAAAATTTCAGACCTCCCACACTTTTCCGTGTGCATGGAGGCAACAAAAGTGATGGGCTGAATAAAATAAGATTTCTGCACCACTTTCTCCCACCTCCAACTTCTTTTCTATTATTATTTTCACTTCTGTAAGATGGTATGAAGCAAAGATTTAGAAAGAGGTATTGCTGTAAAATACAGTCTGCAAAAGAAGTTGGGTTTATGACAGAATGCAGCAAAACCCTCTTTATTGCAATATGTAGTAGTCAGTATTTCAGATTTATTTCAGGTATTGCAAGAGTTAAGCAGTTTGGGAAAGAATTGTCTGCTGCTTTTCCTGAAGTGCTTTACCATCCAGACTGTAGCCAGATGGCTGGGACTTTGAACAATACATAAATAATTCCAAGCCAGGATCTAATAACGATAAAATCACTAAAAATATACAGAATGTGCATACCTGGGGGTATGGACGTGTGGTGGCTGTACATGTGTGGATTTGAAATGCAATTTGGAAGTATCAGTCATATTGTCATTTCTTACCATCCCTTTACAGTCCTATTGCTAAAACAAAGTGGGTTTTTTTCATATTTTTTATAATTTTGGATTTGTTACCACAATTTCAATATTTCCAGTGATTTTTTTTTTTAATTTCTTCAAGGGGTTTTCACATTTATTGCTCATTAGTGAAGAAGAAACCAGGCCCTGTCAACATCCTGACAGGGAGAAAAAGTGCATGTTTATGTACAAGAGGAGTAAGAAAATAACCACTGAGGAAAACAAAAGTTTTTTTTTAGGAGACTAAACTTCCTGGAGATCAGAGAGTTTGGATCACGTTGGATTTGGGATATGCCTGACACCCCCTGCTCCCACAAGATGAGGGATGTTAATTGAGTTGTTATGTCAGTGCTTCTTTTTCCTTCCATACCCCCAGATTTGACTTAGTAGGAATCCAGCTTTGCTTCATTTTATTTTAGTTTAGTTTATTTTTATTTAAATTTTATTTTATTTTAATTTTATTTTTATTATTTTTTATTTTTATTTTAATATTTATTTTATTTTATTTTAATTTAATTTTAATTTAATTTTATGTTATTTTCATTTTATTTTTATTTTATTTTATTTTATTATTTTTACTTTATTTTATTTTATTTTTTATTTTATTTTTGTTTAATTTTATTTTTATTTTATTTTTTATTTTATTTTTATATTTATTTTAGTTTAGTTTATTTTCATTTTAATTTAATTTTATTTTATTTTATTATTTTTACTTTTTGATTTTATTTTATTTTATTCTATTTTATTTTATTTCATGTTATTTTATTTTAATGTCCAAACCATGAGCAGCCATTTTCTCCAGGAGAATAATATGGAAAATGATATCAAAGACTTTATCAATCTGTCTCCATATGTGTCTTGCTTCCTTGACATGGGAGGGAGAAGAATATCATCACCACTTCCTTGGGAGGTTTCCCTTCCACGATGATCAGGAGACCAGATGAAGAGTTAGGAGACTTTGTAAGCTGTTCCATTTCTTCTGCTGTTCTCTTTGAAGTCATTTGGTTGCCTGGGATGATTTTTGGGTGCTGATTTACCTCTAAGCAGTGACTGTGTCAGACGTCCGAAGTTAAGCAGGAAAAGAAGTGGAAACCTCTACAGTAAGTCAGAAAACAGAGATGACTCTGGTCCTAAAGGGTTATAACACAGAGGTCCTGATAAATACCTAAAGGAGCAGAGATGTCAGATTCCAGCATGAGAAGCAGCAGAATTCCTGGGAGGAGGCTCTTCCAGGCCTTTTAATGACCCCCAGTGGCCGAGATCAGTTTTCTCTGCAGCTTTGCAGAAACACATGCCCAGGGATGGAAAGCCAAGCACCAGGAAATAATGTGGATATCAGCTCCAGCCTGGGACACAACCAGAGCTTCCTTGGGGCAGTGCTGGTTACTGGGCTTTCTCAGCTCCTTGAGCTCAGCTCCCTCTGTCTGTGCCTGGATTTAGAAGACCGAAAAATAGATCAGAATGTTGGTTGTGCCTCCTGGGAGGAGCATCACCAGGTTTGAAGATGCAATCTTTGGAAAATAAACAAACTCAGGTTAGTGTGCTCTAATGCAGGAGCTGTTCTGCACCTTTTTTTACCTTATTATTTCCCTTTTTTTACCTCATTATTTTCCTTTTTTAAATATGCATGATAACTAGTCTTCAGACTTCAGAGGAAATCTGAAGCTAATGCTGCATTTGGATGTTCTGGTGGGCAAAATGCTTTGTGTTTTTTCAGAGAAGATGTCCCTAGCCCTAGGTTAAAAATTAGAAAATGTAAAATGCCTGTTGATACCTGCATTGATATCAAACTTGTGATTGCTCTGCTTAAAGATAACTGGTAAAAGTTGCTGCTTCAGAGGCTGAGAAACACATTTGAGCTGGAGCAAGGAGGCTTGAGAAGCAAATCCAGTGCTTGAGGATGTTTGTAGAAACTTGCTTTTCCTTCATGACTTCCATGCATGAGGGTCATTAAAACACAAGGCTCTATAATCACATACTCTAATATTAAACCATGTGAAGAGCTTATTTTTTATGATTTAGGGTATAACTGTTAGGGATTTGTTTTGGGTGGTTGGTCCAAAGTTGGTCACAGAAGAGTCAAAGTACCCATCAGTGCATGAAACTCGCTGTGGGAAAGCATCACCATGGCCAAAAGTTCATCTGAGCACAAAGAGGGACAAACTATTCCTATGACCTCAAAGAATATACACAACTGTAATGAGGAATCTATAAAGGTAAGGAGATTAGACCCTTCTCCTTCAAGGTATCAAAAAAAATTCCTAAAAAATGAAGACCTTGAAGGACCATTCCCACACAGGTGACCTCTCCAACTTGTAGCTTCGCCATAGGTCCTAGAAGCAAGTATTTCAACATGAATTTCTATCTGATCCGTTGGCTCAGATTTTCTATTGTATCTGTGCTTGCCTTGGGAAAAGTTTTGTTTGGGGAAAAGTCTTCTGAATTTTCCATTGGAAAATGTCAAGAAGGTTAAAGAGGATAAAGAATCAGCTGTAGCTGTTCCATCTCTCGAAGTGTTCAAGGCCAGGTTGGATGGGGCTTGGAGCAGCCTTGGATAGTGGAAGGTGTCCCTGCCCATGGCAGGGGGGTTGGAATGACATGATCTTTAAAATCACTTCCAGCCCAAACTGTTCTGTGTTTCTGTGATAAAACTGTCAAGAAATGGGACTGTCATCCACAAGGCAGAAGAAGTGAAGAGCTGCAGTTTACCCTGTCTGCAAATTTTAATTTCTTTGCAGACCAAGGTGAAGTTGCAGCTCCACTTGGTTAAAAGCACCTCTCCTGGACAAGCTGTTCAAACATTGCCCAGTGTTAGTGCAACCACCTGCAAGATCAGAGGAGAAATATTTTGTGCACAGTGAGTTTCCCCTTCCTGAGGCTGGAGCAGGAATAAATCACTTATTTTGTTAATAGGAAAACATTAATGTGGGACAGAGCAGAGTCCTCATTTAGACGTGATGTCCTGACATTCCCAGTGATTACATTTTATGCAGGATCAAATACTGACCAAGCTTTTGTGGTAATTCTTCAAGGTCAAGTTCCTGTGTCCAGAAAGGACTCGGCTGAGTGGGAAATTCTGCTTGATTGAAATCTGCAAAGCATAACCCGTGTCCTTGCATCCGCAGTGACATAATTTTGCTCTGGGATTTTGGAGCAGGAACACGTAAGGAGCTTGTAATACTGCAGGCATGTTTGATGTCCTGTCCTAAATCCCACACTATTAACTTAATTAATGTTGTAGGCTCTTAACACCTTTCCCTGCTCAGGAGCTGCCTTGCATGAGGCTGGAAAATGATGCTGCTTCACCTTTCTTGGCCTTGTAGAGGCAGAAATTTGTGCTGTTTGGTCTGGATTAATTATTTCCCTCCCAGGGTCCTGATCAGTCTTTGATGGAGAGCTCCACGTGGGCTTTTAGCTCTGGGGTTAAGTAGCTTCATGCCAGGGGCAGCTGCACCTTGCCAGTGTGTGTAGAGCTACATTTGTAGATTCACAAACCAAATTCCACTTTCTACCTGTTACAAGGGTATTTTAAAGGGTAAATGAGGGCTTTTTTCCCCAGTGTAAAGGTGGATAAAATAATTATGCACTCTTTTTAGCTTGAGTAGTTCTGTCCTCTGACACAACCAGCCTGGATACGTGCAAGTGTTTGTTTCTTTAGAGAGGTGCAGAGCAGAAAAAGGTGCAAAATTGCTGCAGTTGATTTGCTGTTTGTGTGGACAAAGGGGAGGTTGAGATGGTTAAGTTGCCATCTGATGTGGAGATGAAATTCTCTTTGAGCCGTGCAGTGATGTATTACCGAAGATGAACTATTTTGAATAGGTGATTCCTTAGGTATCTTGAAAGTGTTTAGTTTAGGTTTGCAGCTTGTCTGAAAATATTTGGGGCCTGGAAGAAGTCTCTCCATAAGATCTCCATCTTTCCTCCATAAGGAGAGAAGAGGACAGGGTGGGGAATGAAGAAACTTGATTTTCCTGAGTGTTCAGGTCAGTCTGAAGAGTTGGATATCCCAAGGTCTTGCCTCAGACCTGGCACTAATTCCTTCACCATTCTGGGCAAAAACTGAAGCAGCACTCCTTTCCCTAATAATGTTGATAATTTGTATTTCACACTGCTCTTCCCTTTGTAGTTTTGAAGCATATTGAGGATCTTGCTGTGATTATGAAAATTGCAAGGAAATATTTCTGTGTTTCCAAGCTGTCAGACTGGGCAACAAGGCAGGAGGAAAAAAACCTGCCTCCTACTTCTTAGGGATCAAAAGGCTGGTAGAGGATGGGGGAAGAGCTGGAGTGTCCAGTGTCCTGCCAGATGATGCCTTAAAACACATATTATATAGATTTTAGCCCAGACGTTTTGCCTCTTGTTAATTCCCTCGCTCCCGAGGACGTTTCATCATTGTAAAGGTCTCGTTGCAGATTTTGCTTTGAGTGCTAAAAGCTTTGCTCCCCTCTGCCTTCCTCTGTGATTTAAAAGTCACAGATGCTGATACATCTCCGAGACAGAATCTATTACACTTTTCCTGCCAAGCAGAGCTGTGGCACTTGCTTTATTTCCCTCCTCCCAACACTCAATTTGTTCTTTGCTGGTGCTCAGCTGGCCACACTGCTGAGCACCAGCAGGGCTCCCTCTGTGCAGTGGTTCCCATTAGCTGTCTCCTTCTTAATTTCATTATCCATTTCTAATGCATATTTAATGTCTGAGCTGAATTTACAGTACCAAGGAAGTGTTTTGGGGAGGGCATGATTGGCCATCCACCACTTTCCTGTAAGAAGATCTCCAGAGTGGGAAATGCTTTTATTGGTGGTTTTTTTCTATTTTTTGCCTTGAAGGTGGATGCTGGAGAATTCATATGTGTCTACTGAGCTTCCTAGCAATTGCCAGTTTTCCTTCTTTATTCACAAATTTTTGAATGTTTGGTTGGATGTGTGTTGAGAAAGTCTTTGTCCACTTGGATCTATTCAGGTGTAAGAAGGTTGCCCGGAGAGGTTGTGGACTCCCCATTCCTGAAGGTGTCCAAGGCCAGGCTGGATGGGGCTCTGAGTAACCTGAGCTAGTGGAAGGTGTCCCCACCCATGGCATGGGGTTGGATCTGGATGATCTTGAAGGGCCCTTCCAACCCAAACCATTTCATGGTTCTATGACAGTTCTAGGACATGATGATCCCTTGGGGTCATAATGGGAAACAGAGAAATCCTCCATTTTCTGAAAAAGAGACAAAGACAGCAAGACCTCTTGCTGTTGGCTTTCTAACATGGTGAGAGAGGTACCAAGTGCAGTGCATCATCTCTCCCCTCTCTCATTTTTCATCCCACATAAGGTGAATAGAATGGCAAAACTGTAATTTCTCAGGCATGAAACATGGTGTCCAGTATTTAATAGGGTTAAAGCAAACAAACAGATGAAAAAACCCTCCAAATAAAACCCCCAACCAGAGGCTATTTGCTGTCTGGAAAGTTTCTTGCTTTTGCTTTACAGTTCTAGCTGGGAAATTTGGGTGTAGTTTTAAAAGTGGAAAAAGACTTTCCTCAAAGGGCCAACTGCCATAAAGTGAGAAATAAGAAAAAGAAAACTGTTAATATTTATGGGAACACCAGTGACCAAAGCTAGTGGAGGGGGATCAGTATTCATCCCCGGGAAAACAGAAATTATATCTGCCTCTATAATCCCTTTTCTACTGAGTTTCTGGTGTGTTTATTCACTGCTTTATATTCTCAGCAAAGACTTACAAGTTATGTTTTCCCACCACAGAGGGACAGGCTGTGAAAACAGAGTAGGATGGGCAGTGCTGCCTTTTGGAAAGGTAAAGGACAGAAAAGATCTTGCTGATGCTTAAGGTGTGTTGTTGTGATATTGAGGTTTGTTAAAGCAAAGCCTGGGAATTGTAATGTGTGATCTGCTCCATCAGGTATTTCCTGGACCATAGAGTGGATTTAGCTGAATTCCTCTGGAGGGAATTACTGTTTTTTCTCCCAGTATAACTGATACTCATGTGCTGAAAATAAGTCTTCCTTCTTTTCAAGGACAGCTGCAGTAAAGGGAGTTTTGGAATGAATTTCCCGCTTCCATGGCCTGCGATCTGCTCCACAGCAAGAGGGGATGGAAGAGTATTTATCTTTTTACTTTTTTAACCACTATTTATGTTACAAATACGCTCAGCAGCATTTGTTAACTCCCAAGAAAACCAGGAGCGTTCAGCACTCAGCCAAAGCCAGGCACTGTGTTGCAAATGCACCTCTCCCTCTGGAGAGGGAGGAACAGAGGTGTAAGTGGCTTTACCAGAAGCAATATCAAGTCACTTTGTGCACTTTGCTGGAGGGTTGCTCAGAGAGACTGCAGAGCCCACAGCTCTCACTCTCATTTTCATGTCTTTACCCACTGGAGAGGCTCATTTGATACGTTCTCCTAACGGGGCGCGAGGCTCTGTGAGCCACCAGCTCAGCTGCCTGTTTGGGATGGTTGGATTTAGTTTAGTGCTGCTCCTAAGTTAAAACAGGCAGGGCTGTTTAGCTCAAACACGCTGTCCTGATGTGGCTGCAAGCCTTCAATCTGTATCTGGCAGGTTTATGTCT
The DNA here is from genome assembly GCF_003945595.2 of Pipra filicauda. Classification (NCBI taxonomy): domain Eukaryota; kingdom Metazoa; phylum Chordata; class Aves; order Passeriformes; family Pipridae; genus Pipra; species Pipra filicauda. Next base: position 37,734 of record NW_024104943.1, on the reverse strand, counting down.
CTTTGGTGGATGGGGATTTGGGCAACCTGGTCTAGTGGAAGGTGCCCCTGCCCATGGGTGGGATTTGGAAGAAGATGATCTTGAAGGTCCCTTTCAACCCAAACCTCTCTATGATTCTCTGACTTTTCATGTCTTGGAATGAAGGAAAAGGAGGAGATAAGAAAAGTGATGCTAGCTCAGTACAGGTGCTTCCTCACAGTCTCTGTGAGCATTGTCAATTATGCCAATAAAATTAATTCCTTGCCCTTGGAGCCTCCAGAGGATTCACTGAAGTTGGCCAGTGTTCTTCCCTGTGCTTCAACAATGCCAAAAAATTGGCTAATCACTGGAGTCTGTAAAGAAAAATACAAGAGGTCAAAAGAACAGCTAAATTTTGGGGGTTTAATTTATTTTCGGCACTGGGGGAGGAAAATTTGCTGTTACTTGCAATTTGCCCACAGCTTAGAAATGTAAAGAAATATATGTAGTTGTAGAATCATAGAATTACCTGGACGGGAACTTAAAGATCATCCAGTTCCAACCCCCTGCCATGGGCAGGGACACCTTCCACTAGCCCAGGTTGCTCCAAGCCCTGTCCAACCTGGACTTGGACACTTCCAGGGATGGGGCAGCCACAGCTTCTCTGGGCAACCCGTGCCAGGGCCTCCCCACCCTCACAGGGAAGGTTTCCTTCCTAATATTTAACCTAAATGTCTCCTCATTTAGTTCAAAACCATCATACCTTGCCCTATCACTATCTTCCCATGTAAAAAGTTGCTCTCTCTCTTTTTCATAAGCCCCCTTTAAGTGCTGAATGCACATATTTTGGTATATTATATACATATATCAGGTAGATCAGGCTTTGTTCTTTGCACAGAAGGACTGGTAGGACTTAAATATGCTGGAAGTAGAGAAGGTCACTCATTTCTTCAGAACTGTAGTTTCCAGGAGAAAGTTGTAGATGTCCTCTCCAGGAGAGGGTTGGATCAGTCCTTTCCAGGAGAGGGTGGTAGATGTCCTTTCCAGGAGAGGGTTGGTTCAGTCCTTTCCAGAATAAGGTTGTATCTGTCCTTTCCAGGAGAGGGCTGGATCAATCCTTTCCAGGAGAGGGTTGGATGTGTCTCCCTAACAAAGACACGGTGTGGTGTAAGTATAATTTCCATTTTGAGAAAACAGACTTCGCAGACCGGCTGAAAAAGACAGGCCTGGCTGCCTTAAGTGAATAAACACCATATAATAGAGTGCCTGCCTTTAATCCTGACTATTTTTTGGGGGCTCCAGCCTTGCCTCACACGCGAGTGAGCTCGTTATTCTTGGAGGAACCGTTAACAGACATATGTCTGCGGGATCGGGCCCACCCCAAAGAGCAGATTTAATTACACGCATGGCAAGCTCACGGACTTGCTGGAACAAAGAAACATCCAGTGCAAGCTCTTCTGGGGAGGAAATGTTTAATCAGGCGTGTTTTGTGCAGAGCTTGGCACGATGGAACGTCGGGGAGCAATTCATCCCCGGCACCGGCGCAAAAATGGTGATTAATAAAATTATAACCATTTATTCCACTAATGCTAGGGTTTAACCAGTCTGGTTGTGTCTTTTCCCTGATTCAGGAGATAGGAGATAGGATACAATTATTTTCATATACGTGAAGCTCGGATAATGTGATAGCTCAAATGCTTACTCTCTAGTTGCTGATTTAATTATATGAAATGTCAAGTTAGTTTAAGAAATACTTGGGAAAACCCCTGCCTCTGTCAAGTAGGAATATGCCAAGTGTTTCAGAAGACAACTTGTACCTTACTATTAGAAAAAAAAAATCAGACCAGAAAGCAACACTGTGCAATGTGTAATGTATCTTGAATATTATAGTGAAATTGGAGCAATAGATGGGATTTTCTTTCATGGTTTGAAAGGTGAATAAAACAGCTTTGTGGTGCTCATGGTTTGTCTCACAGATGCGTTTTTATTGCTACTGAGTTTCAAATATGGTGAATAAAGGTAGAATCAGGACTTTGGTTGGGGGGAAAAAGGGTTCACTGGGTTTTCAGTTAATGAGGTCCCTCAGAGGGACCTGCATTTGACACCTGAAGGTGAACTTTGGTGCTGTGACACTGGGCCCAAAGAGCAAAGATATTGCATATGTATCTAAAGAAAAACAGACAAGTTGAGGGTTCTACTGCCTCTGGGTCCCCTGCCTCAAGGAAATGGACTTCTGATCTGAAAGAAAGGCCTGGGTGAGTAAAAGGAGTGGATGTACTCTTTGCTGAGATCAGAGAGTGTTGGGGGTTCTGAAGAGCAGCAAAACCAAATCAATTTACCAAGTTGCTGTAGTTTGTTTGTCTGCTGAACCTGATGCAAATGTGAGATAAAACACACTCACCTAAATCTTTCACGTGGGTGCAAGCAAGGCAGATTTATCTTGGTGTGCTGTTGGCCTTTGGTTCCATCAGTTCAGTGGTGTAACTTGGTTGTGCATTGAAGCCAAAGTCCTAAATACTGACACCAATCACTCTCCTTTGTCACCAAGAACTCAGCTTAAAACTGCACAGGGCACCCCACAGATATTCCCACTGAATTCTACTTTCTAAGAGTGATTATTGAATTTCAGAGGTCTCTTTCTGGTTGGATGTAGCCCCCTTCAAGGTGTGGATGGTGCCTGGGTCACATCCTTCTGCAAAAACCAGGCCACTCCAGCAGCCTTCAGAAGTTTACTTTGATGTAAACTACTTTTAAGATGCAAAATATTTGGAAATCTCTTCTGAACACAAGGCTGAATTTAGTAACATCCTTGTGGCATTATTGGATCAACAAGCACTTTGCACACCAGTGTCATAAGAGTGTTTGAAGAAATAATTGGTTGCTATTTTGGGGTAGAGTTTAAGTAGAAAAATATTAATACGAAGTGAGGAACTTTGTCAGTATTTAAGAAATACTTTGCCAGACTTGGGAAGATAAGTGTCTTGTCAAGAAGAACAGACAATAGCTTCTTTTACTAATTATGGACAAAGACTGTCTGAATTTTAAGAAAGCTATCTAGAAAAAGGGAAAACTTTTACATAGGCATTGAGTATTTTTGGTGCTCTTCGAATAACAGTTTTGCTTTCTCAGTAGGTTTTTGCAAGATCAGTGATCTCTGGGTGGGAACTAAATGTATGGAATAGTTGCAACATGATGAACAGTGGAATTCTGCATATGTCCTGATATGACACCCAGCCAAGGCCAGGTTTGATGGGACCCTGAGCAACCTGATCCAGTGAATGACATCCCTGCCCATGGCAGGGGGGTTGGAGCTGGATGATCTCTAAGGCCCCTTCCAACCCAAACCATTCTCTGACTCTACCATTCTATGAGACAAAAGTGGTTACAAGGCTCTTCAGCATGCACAGGTGTTCTCTGTATGGTGTTGTAGATACTGAGAGCAGCTCTGGATGGATCTTGGGGGTCTTTTCCAACCTTAATGATTCTATGATTCTGTGATAGTCAAGTCCAGTTAAACCTCTGGAAAAGACTTCACAAACTGTACTGTTAAAGGGAGAGATGCATTTCTTATAATAAGCCAGTGGTACCATTGCTGCTCCTCTGAAGACTCAGATTTATTTTGGGGAGCTGAGAAGCCCGAGTTTCTTTTCCTCAAACCTTTGGAAGTCATCCAAGTTCAGCCTTCCAGTACCTAGAGGGGGCCTACATGGAAGCTGGAGATGGACTTTTTACAAGGGCATGGAGTGACAGGACGAGAGGGAATGGTTTTAAACTGAGAGAGGGTAGGTTTAGATTAGATATTAGGAAGAAATTCTTTACTGAAGGGTTGATGTGACACTGGAACAGGTTGCCCAGATAAACTGTGGATACCCCATCCCTGGAAGTGTTCAAGGCCAGGTTGGATGGGGCTTGGATCAACCTGGTTTAGTGGAAGATGTCCCTGCCCATGGCAGAGGGTTTGGAACTTGATGATCTTTAATGTCCCATCCAACCCAAACCATTCTATGATTGATTCTATGATTCCATTTAGCAAATTCTAGGAATGTTCTAATAGAAAGGATCAAAAGTCTCTTCTAGGTTAAAATATCAGGTTCTTCATCATAACAGAGAAATTTATGGTGAGTTTTTTAAGACTCTGTAATAAGAATGAATTTGTGTTCCTGGACTTCTGAATGCGTTTGAATTGGAACTCCAGTTCCATAAATCAGGGTTAATTTGACCCATATATGAGAAAGTAAGTTATTTGTAGGAGCACAATATGCATCAGTCTCATTTCTGCAAGCAGAAGGAGTTCTCAGCAGAGGAGGTGCCTTTTGCAGGTCTGGTCTCAAATGGTGCCAGAGTCACTGTGAGTGTCCCTGAGAGCTGCTCTGGGTCCCTTGTGCTGCTGTGGCTGTGTGGACACGTGTGATTGTGTGATGTAACTGCTCTTCCTCTCCTTAAAGTTCTTAAATCTTGAACACACATCTCTTTTTGGTTGTTATCTCCTTTAATACATGTAAGCTGTTGTCAGTCGGTTCCCAAAACTGACGTTGCAGACCATTTCTGTGTGCATATAAATCCATGTATGGATTTTTTTTTCCTTTGTCGTATATTTTCTGGTTCTGTGAATTTATTTAGGTGCAATTCCTTGGAACACTGTGTTAAACCTCCTGTTCCTAGTCCTGCAGACCCTGGCAGGGCTTCTGAGTGATCATTTGACTGGCACAAGGGCTGAGTCATCCTGCCAGCCTGTCCTTATGGCCAGAATCATGGAATTCAGCCTGCTTGTACAAGGAGTTTCAGGGAGATAAAAACGGTGGAAGAACTCCACAGTGGAAGAAGAAAAACAAAAGAAAGGAAAAGGAGAGGAAAGAAAGGAGAAGGAAAAGAGAAAGGGAAAGGGAAAGGAAAGGAGAAAAGAAAAGAAAAGAAAAGAAAAGAAAAGAAAAGAAAAGAAAAGAAAAGAAAAGAAAGGAAAAGAAAAGAAAAGAAAAGAAAAGAAAAGAAAGAAAGAAAGGAAAAGAAAAGAAAAGAAAAGAAAAGAAAAGAAAAGAAAAGAAAAGAAAAGAAAAGAAAAGAAAAGAAAAGAAAAGAAAAGAAAAGAAAAGAAAAGGAAAAAAAGAAAAGAAAAGGAAAAAAAGAAAAGAAAAGAAAGGAAAAGAGAAAAGGGAAAAGAGAGAAAATAAAAGACTTTTAAAAAGTCTGAAGTAATGAGCAAACCTATCAAAAATGTATTTTTCCACTCTGAATGTGAAATCGTTTTAAAAATTTGAAGTATATTTTTATGCCTTGGTTCTACATAAATAATTATTTCATAAGTAATCACCTGAGCTCAATCAAGAAAGCACAGAAGAAACCCTAAAATTTCCATTATCTCCTTTCCATCAGACCCCTTTCACTCCTTTTCCCATCAGGTCAGATTTTGTGGCAGCTGAGCACCTGGTTAATCCCTTGAGGTATTTAAAGACAAGGTGGGGGGACTTATGAGTGTCAAACACTCCACATTTAATTGAACGACTTCACTCGTGTCATTTTGGGCTCCAATTGACCTGTGGGGAGTTTTACCATGTTTTTGTGCACCGTTGGTTCCAGGTCCAGCTCAGTTCTAGAGTTTGCTGCCTCCCAAGGGAATCTGTGGCTTTCGCCTGATGTTGCATAAAAGCACCAGCAAAAGAGAGTTTTTATGAATCTTTTTGGGCAATGATTGGCATCATCCATCTACCCAAACCACACCAGTGGGGAAATCACTTGCTGGTGTAAAACAGTGCCTGCTCCTGCCCCTTTTTTCCTTACAGTGTGTGAGTCAGAGCCTTTAATTCCCTCTGCTACAGTTCCCTCTGTAAATTAGGGATAATTATTGCCTTTCTCACAATTCTGAGGTATATTGGAAAGTGAGGTTTGGAGATACATTTTGTTTTTCAGACACAGATGTTACAAGATTAGAGTTTCCACCTACTTTTTCTCGTCATTCCTGCAATTATGAGTATTTCATTATCTGATAAACCACCCAGCAGTCTCTGGTGCTGTGGGCTTTGTTGTTTGTGGAAGAATATCTTCTTTAAAGGGAGGGATTTATGGAGAGGTTTTGAGCAGAATCTGATGTGGAAAGGCTGCACTCACTTTCCTGAGATGGTGGTGGTATCGTAGGATGGTTTGGGTTGGAAGGGACCTTAAAGATCATCCTGTTCCAATGCTCTGCTATGGGCAGGGACACCTTCCACTAGACCAGGTTGCTCCAATTCCCATCCAACCTGGCCTTGGACACTTCCAGGGATGGGGCAGCCAGAGCTTCTCTGTTCCAGGGCCTCCCCACCCTCACAGGGAAGGATTCCTTCCCAAAATCTATTCTAAATCTCACTTCTTGTTGTTTAAAAGTTTCTGGTTTTTAGTTTATGGCTGCAAACATACACAGACAGTGATAAACACGAGGCAGTGATTTTGTCTGCCTCAGTGATTTTAAGAATTTGATTAATCTCTTTTAAATGTTTTAATACTGAGAGAGAAAAATAAACCCTTCCTTGATGTTACTGCAGTTCTTCTCTTGTGGCAACAGCGTCTTCAACTTGTCTACTTACTTTTTTTTTTTAGATATGTACGTATTGAAGTATTAATTAAATGTTTGTTCTTTGGGTCCAGTGTTACAGCAGCAAAGGTCACCTTCAGGTGTCAGATGCAGGGCCCTCTGAGGGACCTAGCTAGGAAGAAGATATCCTGTATGTGTCTGAAGGACTCAGCAAGGACAAGCTGGCCCTAAAACACCCCTTTCAGCAGCAACATCAGCTTTGGTCCTACAGAGGTGTCTGTCCTCCAGGTGGAAATTTAATGTTCCACAGCACTTTTGGTTGTTAAAAACCCACAAAAGTACTGGAGTGGGTTCTGACTGTGGTGGGTTGGCCCTGGCTGGATGCCTGGTGCCCACCAAACCTCTTTATCACTCCCCTCCTCAGCTGGACAGAGGAGAAAAAAAAGATATCAAATGCTCATGGTTTGAGATAAGGGCAGGAGGAGATCACTCACCAACTATTGTCACTGGCAAAACAGACTTGGCTGAGGGATGATGAATTTAATTCATTACCGATCAAAAGTGAGAAATAAAACCAAATGTTAAAACACCTTCCCCCCACTCCTCCCTTCCTCCTGGGCTCGTGGTCAGTTCATCAGATATTTGTCTTCTCTGCTGCTCCTCCTCAGGGGGAAGACTCCTCACACGCTTCCCCTGCTTCAGCATTTAATTAATGCCTCCAGTAGAAGACAGTCCTCCATGAGCTTTTCCAATCTAAGTCCTTCCCATGAGTTGCAGTTCTTCATGAACTGCTCCACCACGGGTCCCTTCCATGGGGTGCATTCCTTCAGGAATAGGCTGCTCCAGTGTGGGCTTCCCATGGGGTCACAGCCTCCTTCAGGCCTCCCCCTCCTCCAGTGTGGGATCCTCCATGGGCTGTAGATGGATCTCTGCTCCCCTGTGAACCTTCATGGCCTGCAGGGGCACAGCTGCCTCACCATGGTGAGGATAAACACCTGAGAGATGCTCAACAGAGAGAAGTAAAGCTGGACACTGTGATCTGCATTTGGTGAGGCTGGAGAGTGGCCTTGTGTCATGAAGAACAGAAGACCAGCTCCAAATAATGCCTCGCTGCAGAGTTTGATTTTTCCCTTTGCTTTCAGCTTTTCTCTGCCACCCACTCGATGTCCTTCAAACGCCGACTGCTGGGAGCTGACTAATGCACTGGTGTTTATCCTTCACTATGCCATAATGAAAAGTGGCTCTGGTTCATTGAATCTGGAAGTTAAACTCTCATCAGAGACCTGAGTAGTCTCAGCCCTCCTCAAAGATCTCATTTGCTACATCTCATGTTCCTGTGTTGGTTTTAATAAACAGATATCAGAGGAGCTTGTAGCTCTGCTGCCTGGCTTGATGGTTTGCCCAAGGCAGGGTATGATCCAACCCTCAGTGCAGCAGAAGAGATAGGACAAGGGGGAATAGCTTAAAACTGAAAGCAAGTAGGTTTAGGTTAGATTTTAGGAAGGAGTTCTTCCCTGTGAGTGTGGGGAGGCACTGGAACAGGCTGCCCAGAGGAGCTGTGGCTGCCCCATCTCTGGAAGTGCTCAAGGCTAGGTTGGACAACGCTTGGAGCAACCTGGGATAGTGGGAGGTGCCCCTGCTTATGGCAGTGGAGTTGGAACGAGATGATCTTTAATGTCCCTTCCAACCCAAGCCATTCTTGATTCAATGACTCAAAGCATGTTTTTTCAAGAAAGCCAAGTGGAGAGATGGTGGTTATGTCTGCAAACACAACTTGACAAGCCTGTGTGTGGGCCTCCATAGTGAGAAAGTGCTGGACAATACCTAGATTTACATATTGGTTTTGGTAGCAGAGATTTGGGCAGCAGAAAGTGGAATATCTCTCCACAGGTCATTTTGTTGCTGCCTGCTTAGGGTGGATTATCCCCCCTCTCATTATCCCTACTTATTTTTTGCACAAAGCTCCAGTCAGGCTTAGAGAGTCACTGCCTACATGGGACAGAGGTGGAGGGGGAACCTTAGGTAAGATGTAAAATTACCAAATAGAGGGAAGAAGGTCTAAATTTTTATTTCACAGTATAAGAGGACATAAAACTCTCAGAAATTGTGCAAAGGAGTGCTATGAAGATGGAGAAGGACCTTGAGAGGAAGCCGTATGAGGAGCAGCTGAGGTCACTTGGTGTGTTCAGCTGGAGAAGAGGAGACTGAGGGGAGACCTCACTGCAGTTACAACTTCCTCAGGAGGGGCAAAGGAGGAACAGGCACTGATCCCTGCTCTGTGAGCACCAGTGACAGGACCCCAGGAAATGGCCTGGAGTTGTGTCAGGGGAGGTTTAGGTTGGATATTGGGAAAAGGTTCTTCCCCCAGAGGGTGGTTGGGCACTGACCTGGCTCCCCAGAGCAGTGGGCACAGCACCAAGGCTGCCAGAGCTCAAGAAACATTTGGGCAACACTCTCAGGTACATGGTGTGACTCTTGGGGTGTCCTGTGCAGGGTGAGAAGCTGGACTTTGATGACCCTTCCAACTGAGGGTATTCTATGATTCCATGATTCTCTTCTTGGCAGGTTCCAACATGGTCGAGACCTCCCTTCCATTTGGTTTTTGTTGTCATTTTTTCAAAGGCACTGTTGTTTTGCTATACAGTGACTTGGGTGGGAAGGGATAAAGTGGCTCAGACAGCTCAGAAGAGGAAGATTAGCTTTGCAAAATGCTTATTATTTGATTATTTAGCCAGGGAAGTATTGTCCTTTGGAGGGTGGGGGAAGAGAGAGAAGAGAGAGATGTTATCAACAGAACTGATTGTTTTTTTTTACTTTTATCCTCTGCTCTGTCAGAATAAAATGGATGTCTTTCCTTGAAGAAATATGTATTTTTCTTGATTTCCAGAGGATAAACTTGAAGTTTAATTAGGTTCTGTGGTGCAGAATTACTTCTCATCTGCTGATCACTTTAATTAAATTATTCCAAGGATTGGAGAGTATTAATCTGGTGGTTGGAGAACTGAGCAAGTGCTTGGGAAGTTTTGTGCAGTGATTCTTACCTTGAAGCAATTTCTCTGTAACCATACCTGGCTCCATGTTTCTGTTTTCCTTCCAGCTTGTGCTAATAATCTCTTTACCTGGGATATCAAGGAGATGGTATAATACCTAGAACTGTGTGTGAAACATGTAAGACATTATGGAAATTATGCTCTACATTCATCAAAATGACACGTACATTAAAAACTCAACTATTTCATTAACAGCACACTTGGAATTTTCATGAGAAATGTGGAGGGTTTAGCAAAGATTTAATAGCAGGTGCTTCTAATGTTCTCACTTTGTAGGACATCTTAGGAAAATATTTGCATTGAGAACGTAATATTCTATACAATTTGTTTTATGTGTATCTGGGTGTGTACATTGACACATCACATACATACAACTACTACAAGGTGAAGAATTATCACTAATACTCTTACATTAACAAATGAACAGAGGAATTTGGATATTTTCATTAATTTACTGGCTTTAAAAATCATAAAATAAATGTTGGGTTGATTTTGGGAGGGTTCTTAGATTTTTTTGGTGAGTCTTTTGGTTCTGGGTTTTTTATTTCATTTCCTATAGAGCAGTGAGGGATGAACAAGTCTCTACCTCATATTAATGAAGTTTCAGTCTATATGGCTGAATATTGTTCTGATTCCTGCTGTTAAATGCAAAAACCTGTGCCCTATATATGTTAAATCCACCAAATCTAATGGCAATATCTCCAGGGATTTCCAGGTTTATCAGAATGTAGAGGCTGAGAGACTGTGCAATGCCTGGTTGTATTTTCACCCTAAACAATTTGTCATGACTTTCTTTTCTGCTTTTCTTGTGCATATTGGATAGGGCAGATGTCTTACAAGTCACTAGAGCATCTATTTAATGCATAATTCTATTTTATACAATGCAATGTAGTACAAAATAATACATATCTCTCTATTTTGGTTTCATTCCTGTCTTTGTGTATTTTCTGCTGAACTCCAGTTCCTGTGGTTTCACTTGTTTTCCTCCTACTCTAATGAGCAGCCCTGTGTTGTGGTGGAGGCAGTTTATCCATCCCAAAGGAGATTGTAGCTTACCAAAATAGCAAGGGCTTCTCATGTCTCAATGAAAGGGAACTGCACCTGTAAAGCAGATGAATTATTTTATATCTATTGATGTTGGATGCCAGGAAACACGTTTATTAGTATTGATTTGGACTTAAAACATCTGCAGTGGCTGTTCCTTTGCAGCCCTTTGCTGTTTCCCACTGTCAGTGCCTGGTTTCGTGAATATCCTTCCCAGTGAAGCTTCTCCTGATGTGCAGCCAGGTGGGAGTGACAAGCTGTGAGACAGCACAGGGAAGTTTTCCTGTCTCTGCTGCAGCTTTAATTAGCTCACTCTCTTGAGCTGATTCCCTGACAGTGATTTTCCTACGTGGACTTGCCTTCTAAGTTGTCCTAAGACATGATGGACAGACTTGCTTGGCACAGCAACACCTTTCCAGCAGGGTGGCCAGTTGTTGCCATGCAGCATAATTGAGGTGTAGGAACAAGGGGATGCATTTGTCCATGACTGAGCTGCCTAATTTAGGGGAAGCATGAATGAGATCGTTGCTTAATACTCCTTTTGGCCCATAAAGGATCATTTCCCTCAGCATGTGGTGGCCTTTCCTCTGTCCCCACCTCAAGGGCTCCCTGGCAGGGCTGGGAGCTGCATCTCAGACAGATGGATTGGTCTGTCCCATCCTCAAATCAAGCTCGAGTCAAAGTTGCTTTATTGACTTAACTGTAATGCAAGTATTGCCAAATCTAATCCGTGGGAATTAAATGGCAATTATCCATTTATTTGAGCTGGCTCCTTCCTCCCTCTGTGCTTCAGCTCTCTGTCAGCTTGCAGGCTGCTCTCCTAATTGAATGCTGCTCAGTGCCAGCTCTGCCTGGGGGGAGGGATGGGGGCAGCTCTTGACCCCCAGAGAGAGGGGGAAGGCTGCCCTGACAAAGCTGAGGGCATGCTCACTTGGAGGACAAAGCTGGAGGACTTCCAGACTTACCTCCTTTCAGGTAGAGAGCAATATGGTCTCCCCTGAGCCTCCTTGTCTCCAGATTAAACCCCAGTACCCAGTATGCCCAGTACCAGTTGGTGGATGCAACTCCCCAGCAAGCTCAGAAGTGCTTTGGGATTTGCTAGACCAAAATGCTCTTGCTCTGGGGCAACACCAACATCAGCACAGACCAGAGCACCACGTGCTATGCTGTTATAAATCTCAACCTACATAAATATACCCCAGGCTTGTTCCCATAGATCTCATGCCTTTGCAGTGTAAACAGATCCACAGACCCATGTTGGCTGATGTCATGGTTATTTTATGTCTTGTCTTTGACTAAGCACAGGTGACTGAGGGGGGTGTGTTGTGTGCCCCTGTGTGTGCCTGTGTGGGTTTTTTTGTCTTTTTTTGTGGCTTGGGACTGTCAGACACTAAGACAAAACCACCTTCGTGGTGTGGACATCCCAACCCAGGCAGATTTGCCTTGTGCGTGGATGGTGCTGCTCCCTCCAGCTCAGGTGTGTCCTCCATCCCCTGTCTGAGGTGAGCTGGTGTCTCCAAGAAAGGAGAGGTGCAGTCACATGAGAGCTGAGCAAGGGGCAGGAAATATTTGCAGGCTTTTTTGGGCATCCAGATGGGTTTTCTTTAAAAAGACCAATATCTGATAGGTATTTGTGTGCTGGAGCTTGGGCTGTACCACTTCACTGGTGCTAGTACTGGTATTAGGTTGTCCAAGCTTGGTGTAGCTAAAATTCAGCTACCAGCAGGGGTTACAGAGCTCTCCTGTGTCATCCTGTGTCCTGGAGATCACCAGCTACCAGGAGCTGTTTTCTAGCAATACCAAAACTCAGGGAAGACAGGACTGTGGCACCTTCATCCATGCAGCAAACATATTTCTTTTTTTGGTATTTTTTTTTTTTCAATAACCTGTTTTCCAGGCAATGCCTCACCAGTGTGGAATCATTTCAACTGCAGGTGATTTCTGCTGAAGCTGCTGCTTGAGTTTTTCACTGCTCAAAACAGAGGCTGTTTTGAGAATAGTCTGCTCTCCACATCCCACCAGCCCTGTACACATTTTAGGTTTTAGCATCAGCGCAACAGGAGTTTTTTTGTAGCTGTAAAAATATCTATGCTGTGGTATGTAATCCAGTGCCAGCTTAGGAGCATCCCTTGGGATCTTCTGGAGCATCTTCAGTACAAAGTGGCACATTCCAAGGGGTCTATTTTAAGACAATTAGGATAATCTGTTCCTCTGTTATTGTGACTGCTGCTGCACACTGGCTCTAAGAACCTCTTTCCCGTGAAAAGAAGAATTTTTGGTGATTCCAAAAGCAGGGGAGTACACAAAACTTCGGGAGAACTCCATAACTGCTGCGTGAAGGGTGATTAGTAATGGGATGATGGGAGCTCAGCTTTCAAAAAGGAATAGGACTGTGCCTTTCCTAATGTCGTGTTCTTGTAGGACGACCCTAAATATCTGTGCTTCAATTATTATGTGCAAACAGCACCCTGTAGCTGTCACAGAATCACAGAATGGTTTGGGTTGGAAGGGACCCTCAAGGCCATCTAGTTCCAAACCCCCTTCCATGGGTGGGGAACCTTTCACTAGACCAGGTTGCTCAGGGCCACATCCAACCTGCCTTGAACACTTCCAGGGATGGAGCATCCACAGATTCTCTGGGCAACCTGTTCATATCCAATGGCCAATATCATAAAATCATAGAATGATTGAGGTTGGAAAAGATGTTTAAGATCATCAACTCCAACCATAAACCTCACCCTGCCAAGTCCACCACAAAACCACGTCCTGAAGTGTCATCTTAGTGTACTTCAAATAGGGAAACAGGGTAAGAACAAAACAGTCTTCAAAAAATCTGTATATTACAACCTCTGGAGTAAAAATCTACATTTTGACTAAAGAAAAAAAAAAATATGATGAATTATAAACAAGGTGAATCTTGTTTATGACCACTGAGTTTTGTACTTAAAACAAACCAAAACCTGTTTGAGAAACTTTTTAATGGTGGCTCAAGAATTTTAACTTTCTTTGTCTGTGAAGCTTGATTTTTTTTTTATTTTTTATTTTTTTATTATTATTTTTACAGTGTTTTAAGACAATGGCATGGAAGTCCCCAGACATAGCCCCAGCTCATTTAGGCACAGCATTGCTTTTAATGACGTGTTCCTGCTGGAAATGCTCCTTTTAAAAGTGTTGTTTTCCACCTACTCAGACAGTCTACAGGTGCAAAACTTTGCTGGAAGTTTTGAAATGCTGTTATTTAGCCATGATTTTGGGTGAAAATATGTCTAGCCTTGGCATTAACAGTAAGTAGCATTATATTTTTTCTTCCGAGCATGTCTTTCAGCTCTTGCAATCATGGATTTTAAAGCTAGAAGGGATCATGAGATTATTTTGTCAGTCTTTTTGAATCACCTGTACACTAAAACCTTACTGCAGTATTATTTGATGTACATTCAGCTCCTCGCAGCTGGAACCCAAAGCTTGAGCTGCTCCAAACCAGCAGCCTTGGGAACATTTTCGTGGAATCATAGAACCATGGGATCCATAAGGTTGGGAAAGACCTCCAAGGTCATCAAGTCCAACCTTTGACAGAATACCACCATTCTCACTAAACCATATTTTGAAGTGCCCCATCAACTCATTTTTTGAACACTTTCCAGGTTTGGTGACTCCAACCCTTCCCTGGGCAGCCTGTTCCAATGCTTAACCAACCATTCAGTGAAGAAATGTTTCACAGTATCAGACCTGAACCCCCCTTGGTGCAACTTTGGGCCCTATCCCCTTGTTCTGTCACTAGTTTCCTGAGAGAAGAAGCCAAGCCTCCCCTCACCACAACTCCTTTGAACAGAGAGCAGTAAGTCCCCCCTGATTCTCCTTTTCTCCAGATTAAACCCCAGGACCCAGGAACAGTTGGTGGATACAACTCCCCAGCAAGCTCATTTAAATATTTGGGAACAGAGGTGCTTTGGGATTTGCTAGACCAAAATGCTCTTGCTCTGGAGCAACACCAACACCAGCACAGACCAGAGCACCACGTGCTATGCTGTTATTAAATCTCAACCTACATAAATATACCCCAGGCTTGTTCCCATAGGTCTCATGCCTTTGCAGTGTAAACAGATCCACAGACCCATGTTGGCTGATGTCATGGTTATTTTCTGTGTGCTTTGTCTTTGACTAAGCACAGGTGACTGAGGGGGGTGTGTTGTGTGCCCCTGTGTGTGCCTGTGGGGGTTTTTTTGTCTTTTTTTTGTGGCTTGGGACTGTCAGACACTAAGACAAAAGCAAATAGGCTTCTAGTTAATACCTGGTGGCGTGAGTACAGAGAATTTCCTCCTGAATATTCAAGCTTCTCCCCCCAGACATGCACACAGCACCTTTCTGAGAAAGTGGTGTCATTCTCCTTACCAGTTACCTCTCTCCTGGTGTGCTCTAATTATAGACGTGTCGAGGGCACGTGTGCGCGAATGAAGGTGGCAGCAGGAATTCCAGATAAAATCAATTCACTCACAATAACTGCTGGTAACTGCTCAGACTGCTCCTCGCAACTGCAGCAGAAGTGCTGATTGGCCTCCTCCTCAGATCCCTGGAGGAGGTTCAACCATCTCAAGGTGTGGAATTAACACAGCACAGGGAGTGGGATGGGACTGCGAGTGAGTGAGACCAATAAACTCTGACTTCCACCAGATGATGAACGTTCCAACCAGACCTTGGTTGAACTCCTTGGAACCAAATGAGTGCTTTGAGGCTCATCCCTACCTTCTCTGTAAGCCTTCAAAAGCTCTTTTCTTTGTATCCAGTGGGAGTTATTTTCTGTTTCCGGGAGAATTGGCTACTGTAACTTTTGCATACCCAGTGTGATCTTGCCTGTGCTCTCCTGAACTTCATTCATCCAGTGCTGACCAGCAGTGGAAGGAATCAGCCTGCAAATATCTTTCCCAGAAGATCCATGTGCCCCACCTAGTCTATGTGATCCCTCTTGTGGTTATCCAGTGCAGGGATAACACCTGATGCAGGGATAACAGCTGGGAACTTCAAGATGATGAAAATCTGTGGGAGGCAACTTTTGACCACTTAAGGATCCCTGGTTGCCCCTGAGCAGCATCATTTTACCTGTCTGAGCAGCAATGTAGCCCAATTCTTGAAGAGTTTCTGCTTCTCAGTGCCAGGCCACTCTGCACACCGTGATGGGAGAAAGAAAGGCAGGATATGATCACGAAAGAATCAGAATCATCAAGGTTGGAAAAGACCTCAATGGTCATCAAGTCCAGTCTTTGACTAGAAAACTGTAGCATTCCTGATCTTTGGATCTTCATCACTGTTTCTTTTAAGGAGGATGAATGGTCTCTTGAGGAGCTGTAGAATGACTGAAGTTTGGAAAGGACTTCTGGAGTTCTTCTGGTCCAGTCTTCCTACTCAAGCAGGGCCAGAGTGCCCGAGTTCATGTCCAGACAGAAGTGGAAGGATGAGCTGAAGCTTCTTGCAGATGAACACAGTCCCTGGGGATGCACCATCCTGGCAACAGAGATGGAGGGAGTTTTGGGGGCCCTTTGGTTTCAACCTTCTCTTTCTAAGAAGTGGTGAGGAGGGAATTTTGCCCAAGGAGGGACGTGGCACATCTCAGTCTCCCTGAGCTGCTTCGTGAGCTCTGTGTGGCAGCAGCTGCTGCTGACTTCAAAAGTGGTGGATGGAAAAGCAAGTGAGAGCCTGAGGGAATGAAGGAAAGAAAAAGGAGGCAAAAGGAGATGAAAGGAATCATAGAATCATAGAGTAGTTTGGGTTGGAAGGGACCTTAAAGATCATCCAGTTCTAACCCCCCTGCCTGGGGTAGGGACATCTTCCACTAGACCAGGCTGCACAGAGCTCCATCCAACCTGGCCTTGAACACTTCCAGGGATGATACATCCACAACTTCAAGGAATGGAGCATCCACAGGGAAAGAGAAGACAGTCCAGCATCCCCAGACAGACACCCAAGATAAGTCCCCATCAAGTGACTGCTGCTGGCTGGGAGCAGTGCTGCTGCCCCAGCCACACCAAGCACGGGCTGTAGCTGCTTGTCCCAACTATTTAATGCTGGTGGATGCAGGAACAGCACAGGGGAACGTGGTGGAGCAGGGATTTGGCAGCATTCCTTTCTTCTGCTGGAACATTATATTTTATTATTGCAATCCTGACGTTGACAAAAATCCAGAGAGCCATTGCTGGCAACACCACGCTGCTGATGTGTTCAGATTTACTGCTACTAGAGGTGTGCACACTGAAGGCAGTGGTTGTAGGTGTGCTGAAAATCAGATGTTAACCCTTCTATGAGCAATTGATGGGGAATAGACATGGAAAAGGGTTCATTTGAGCTCAGCTGCAGCAACATGCTCAGAGAAGTCATGGATGCCCCATCCCTGGAAGTGTCCAAGGCCAGGTTGGATAGGGCTTGGAGCAACCTGGAATAGTGGAAGGTGTCCCTGCATGTGGCAGGGGGTTGGAATGAGATGATCTTTCAGGTCCCTTCCGACTCAGACCATTCTGTGATTCTGTGCTTCTATCACATGTGTCGTGGAGCGTCAGAAAATTCCTGTAGCACTTTGCAAGAATGATTGAAGAGAGGCTACAAGAGGAAAAGTGACATGAAATTGTTCAAAATGGAATTTGTTGGATTTATTGAAAGATTAGCTGCCTTTAAATGGTTGTCCACTTTGGGATTCCTTGATGTTTTCCAAAGGGAAAATCCTGTGGAGGTTGCACATCTCCCAGAGCTTTGCACTTGGAGCCAAAACCTTTCAGATGTATTTTGTTTTCCGCCTCTTCTCTGTCTTGTATATCCATTTCTCTCTGCATGAGCAGTGGTGCTGGTACTCAGGGGGGTGATGTAAATGATCTTTATTTACTTTATAAGTTTTTCCTCCTTATGGCTGACAATTATGTTTAGAATTCATCTGCAAATTGGAAAAAAAAAGAAAAAGGAAAAAAGAAAGAAGTGTTGCACTGACTGAAATATTTGGGGAAAAACACTTGTTTTTTCCAGTTTTCTTGCTCTTTGGGGGTTTTCAGTGTGGGAAAATTTTGAGAATACACAGTATTTTGATTCAAAATGTCAAAACATTTCCCTCTGAAAACTTGCAATGAGCTATTTCAACTATGGCAAAGGGAGAAAGAATAAAACTTTCAACTGAAAACAAGCTTTACTGAGTTTGGCATTTGGATCTGTTGATCTAAACCAGAATGCTTCAGCTAATAAACCAGTTGTCTAAAAAATTTAATTCAGCCTTTTCTTCATCAGTTTTCTGTCACTTCCACTTTCTCACACTCATCAGGATCACAGTGCCATGGAATTGGGTTTTTTTTAGGCAAGTACTTCAACCCCCTGTCTCAGTTTTATTTTGAAAGAAAGGGAGAAAGTCTTCCTTCAAGTGCATAATGGAGTCTTTTCAATTAGGATGAAGAGCAAAATCTGGGCTGCAGATATTTAATGAGTCATGCTGAGAATGAGAAGCAAGTTCTGCTGAATTAAACAGCAAAAAAACCCAGTTTTTGTCTTGCAGATGAAGGCACAGATGAGCCTGAGGGTGGATCAGTGTCCTGCATGTCAGGGCTGAGCCCCAGTGCATTGTAATTCTGCTGTTTTCCCCTTGGGGAAGGGAGATTCTTGCTTGTCCAAAGGTGCAGAGGGTGATATAGTGATGTCTAATAAATGTTAACACCCATACAGTCCTTTTCTTTTTTTTTTCCTTTTTTCTTGTGCAAGAATGAGAATAAAGTTCACTGGCCAAATCACATCATACATAGAGTGACTACATTTAATCTGTAGCTTTGTAAGAGTTTCTAATGAACTTTTATTTTAATTTTGGGTTTTGGCACTGTCACAGGCTGTGTTGCTCTGCATGGGTTGGGGGTTGTCTTGTATAATGAGAGATCTGTGAGATCACTTTTGACAAGGGCATGTGCAGATGGGACAAGGGGCAAGATTAGAAGTAGTAAGAAATTTTTATTGTGAGGGTGGTGAGACCCCGGCACAGGTTGCCCAGAGAATCTGTGGCTGCCCCATCCCTGGAAGTGTTCCAGGCCAGGTTGGATGGGGCTCTGAGCAACCTGGTCTAGTGGAAGGTGTCCCTGCCCATGGCAAGGGGTTGGAATGAGATGATCTTCATCATCCCCTCCAACTCCAACCACTCCACAACTCAATGATTGTGCCTGAAATTGTCTGTGAAACAGCAAAGTCTTTTTTTTTTCCTACATAAGATGATGTTCCACTCTGCTTCTGCTGAGTCTGTTGCTGAGAGGATGTGCCTCTGTGTGCAGAAAATAAAAGACTAACTGTATAATGTTTGCCCACATTGACCATCTCACTAGTGATGTTCAACACAGGGGCTTGCCTGTAACTTGCACAGGGTCTGAGAACCCAAAATTTGGTTCATGTGAAACACAGGGAGAGGGAGCTGAGCCTTTCCTTTCCCGTGAATAACTCCAGCAGTAGTTGTGGAACAAGAAAATGGGACATTTTATGGTCATTGCTACAACCTCTGCTGACCAGTTGCAGATCCCATAAGCTGTGGATGACTAGATCTCCAAAATATATCCCACAGAAACAAACCCAGGAGACCTCCAGAAGCTCTGGCAGATGGTATTTCATTTTCCTGAACACTGTATGGGGTTTTGTACATATGGATTATAAAACCCTGTATGGGTTTTGTGATATCTTTCAAAAGAGCTGGCTCTTTGAGCCAGATTGTTTCTATTATGGTTCATCTTAAGCAAACAAAAGTAATTTTCCTTCCCCCGTTCAGTAATACTGTGAAGGTATATGAAGTATCATGCATAAATTAGCAGTATAGTTTTCTTATTTAAACTTGTAGATAAAGATCACCAATAAATGGCAAAGGGTATATTGCACTTTTTCGTTCCTCTTCAGGACATCTAATAAATCACCTTGCTCCTTTTTTTGCTGGAGAACTGAAGTTCTTCAGAAGAGGAGGGTGCATCTGTTGGTACTTTTATTCTGAACTTGGAAATCTGCTCCAGCACTTGCAATACTGTCCATGCACAAACCACTTTTCCCCACAGATAGATTCCAGCTGTTGCATTGCTCCATGGCTGTTTCCCAGTGCATCCACTTTGTTTTGGTTGTTGTCCTGTTATCCCAGATCTCACTTCATCTCTTGAGGGCTTCTAGTTTGTAGGAAAACTCTCCGGGCAGGTCTCAATGACTCTGAAAGGTCTCTCCAAGAATTTTGCTTTTACTTACTGCGGGGACAATTTATCTTCTGTATCCTTGAGGTGGCCTGAAATTATAATCCTGATCAATGAAGGAAATGATGAAGAGGAAAGAAAAGGGAAGGAAAGGCATTTTCTTCACTAGAGCTTCTTCAGCCTCGTGCTGCAACAAGTGTGTTTGACTCTGAAGCAACTTGAGGGTCCAGCAGCACATCCTTTACCTGCACAGCTCTCATGCACAGGGTCTCCTGTCCTCCTACAACTCTTGTTCTGTGTGGACTTGGAAAGGCCAAGGGACTGTGGAGAGGCTGAGTGAGGTCATTGGGTGCCAGTGCCCAAGGCATCAAGGAGAGTGCTCCCTTCTCCCACCCCATGTTCATCTCCATCTCAGTGTCATCACTGTTGATACCCTGAGGCTCCTCTCTCATTGTTCCTGTTGGAATAGTGACTCATCCCAACCCTGGAGCCTCTCTGGTAAAATGGTATTAAGGATAAACTCATGAATTATCCATAATATCCACTGGGATCACACATTATTATCTACATTTCAGGATTTTGTTTGTAGAAACCATAATTTACAAGGAGTGAAGAAAATACCTATTTACCTGGATCATGAAATGGTTTGGGTTGGAAGGGACCTCAAAGATCATCCAGTTCCAACCCCTGCCGTGGGCAGGGACACCTTCCACTAGACCAGGTTGCTCCAAGCCCCATCCAACCTGGCCTTGAACATTTCCAGGGATGGGGTATCCACAAGACCCCATCCTAATAGATGTGTTCAACTGGAAACTGTGGTGAGGTAATATTTTTAAGGTTTCTTTCTTTTCTGGCTGATTTTTCTGATACCACTTCCTTGCATCACATAGACTCAATCAGGGGGAAAAAAAAATCATCTCCATTTTGTCATTAATAGCCTGGATCTTTCAAAAGATATTTTCTAAGAAGGCAATTAGTGCTGAGTTCATTAATAAGACCAGAAGAGAGGGCTGATTAAGTGCTAGTTTAAAAATAAAAACAGTATTTTATGATTTATATCGCCAATACATCTTTAAATATTTGGGCTCTTCGTCTTTTTTCTGCTGGCTGTTTTCGTGTTACATGTCCCACAGCTTGGGCAGGAAGGGTAACATTAATCAATCTTTTCCACTTTGCTTTTCAGGCAATTCTTTTGCATTTTCACATCCTCTTGGTGCTGTTTGGATTTGCATTAGAACAGGGCTGCAGACTATCCTTGGAAAAGAGCAGTGTAAACAAAACTTGCTTTCACTCAGGTTTTATTTATATACTCGCACCACATCATCATTAAAAAATGAAACAAACTGTCAAACATCTTAAATTGCCTTTTTTTTTCCCTTAATGACTTGGGTATCCTTTCAAAAATACACACAGACACTGCCTTAATTCTTGCTCCTGTTACTGCTTTGAAGCATGAAGAAGGGAACATGATTAGACTTTCCATCTTGGAAAGCAGGAAGGGATAGGATTTGATAGGGGAATTTCGCAAAATAATTGGTATTTTCCAGTACATTGATTTATTTCAATCAAAAATGAATTGTCCTTTTAACTTTCTCCTAATCCACCACCAGCAAAAATAATAAAAAACCTCAAAGTGATTTTGTTTTATTTAAAAGTGATTTAATACATCAGAATTATGCAAAACCTTTTTAAACTTTGTCTCCCAGTTGCTTAAAAATGGAGAAAAATTCTTAATTGTAAAACTGTCCAACCAAAGCAGAAATTTCCACACCTCCAGAATTAGCAGCTTCTTAATCCGTTGCACAGCTCTGCTCTGCACTCATTCTGCCTAAAGTTTGGCTTAAAATTTTAAGTCCATTTTGCATTTAACCATCATGGAAAATCAACATTCTCCCAAATTTCCTGTCTGGACCAGAGCCCCTCAACCCTTGTGGGGCTTTGTGGTGAAAGTAGTGGTTCTCTGAATTACTTTATTCATTTTTACGGAGTCTGAGCAGGTGAAACAGGACTGAGAATCCCCCCAACTCATTTTCCAGGGGCTGCCAGCCGTGCCTGACCTTCAAATCACTTTTAACCATCGTGTTGCAACCATGAATTGATAGGCTTTTTATTTTAGTAACAGAGTGTGAGTCTCTGACATTTCCTTCTACTAAATCAACCAGAGCTGCTGTTTTTCTTGTTGTAGAAATTAGAAGGCAGTGTTCTTTTGTTTATGTTTTCATGCTGGTTGTTTTTTATTTTTTTTCACTGCTGCCTGAAAAGCAGTGCAGGATAAGAACAGGTTTTTCTGGCAGCAGTGTATTTTAATGTGGATATAGAGAATATCAGGCTGATGTTCACTTTATAACATCTCTAACGAGCTTGAGAAGGAAAGACCAAAAAGCACAAACTGTCTCCCAGTGCTGGGAAAAAAATCTGATAAATTCCCAGTGGCCCTGCAAAAGCAGGGAACTTGTTCATAATACATTAAAATAAACTGTTCAGCAAAGTCTATTGGTTGGTTGGGACTTTCCTCATGAGTTTTGTTGGCTATCTTTCTCCCAGTCATCAGTTGGAAGCAGCATCTCTGCTTCATCTCACCGCTCTTCTTGTATTTTGTGCTGTATCTCATCTTCCGAGTAACACATTATACCAGAAACTTTCTTTCATGCTGTTGCTGATGCTGTCTGGGATTTCTCTGCTCCTTGTCAAGGTTGTACATGCAGACTCTCCAGGATTTAGGTCGTGGTTTTGCTGTTCAGTCACAAAATCCACCTTCAGAGCTGGAGCGAATTTGGGCAGGGCTGTTTTTGCTCACATGGCCACAGGTGCCATGTGGTGCTCACCAAGGAGGAATTCTCCACTTGGCCAGCTGAAAAATGAGTGGCCAACACATTTCTCTGTCCATGGCAGGTAGGCTTGGCACTGGGTGGTCTTTAAGGTCCCTTCCAACCCAAACCATCCTATGATTTCTCATGGGTGCAAATCTCCTGGTCCAGACTCCTTTTACAGGAACTGATACCCTGGCAGTGTGTGCAGTTGGGCTGTCCTGGCCACACAGGGTGATGACCTGCAGGGCTGAGAAGATTCCAGCACTAGTTTAGCACCTAAAGAGTCTCGCTGGTTTCTTCTTCAGCAGTTTGCTATCAGCAGATATGCTGAAGAAGGAAACAAAAGTGAATAGAAACATCTTAGCTAGAAATAACACAAAACAGATCTGATTGAATCTTGATTGCACTGTAAAAAATATAATTAGTCATAGACCCACAGAATGGTTGGGTTGGGAGAAACCTTAAAGATCATCTCATTCCAAATCCCATTCCAGGGGCAGGAATACTTTCCACTAGATCAGGTTTCTCAGGTTTCCTTGAGCACTTCCAGGGATGGGGCATCCACAGCTTCTCTGGGTAGCCTTTTCCAGTGCCTCACTGATCTCCAACATTCCCTTATGCTTCCTTTTCTCTGGGAAGCCCTCCTTAAGTATACACAGATTTGCATTTTTGTGGCTGAGTTTTGGTGCTGTGTTTGGAATTGCATGGGATTTCGAACTATGACAGGGAGGATGGGAATATGGCACCCATGGGTTTCATGCTCCTTTCAAGTGGCTTAGTTAAAAAAACTTACCTCTTGGCTGCTGATTGAAATGGAAGTGTACAAATTGTGTGCAACCCTTTTCCTCAGGTAGGTCGAGAAGGAGAGAGTTTCTTAATTCTGTGTCTTCCCTAATTTCTTTCACTGCAAGTTATTGCTCATCCTTTATGTTCTTGAATTCCACAAGGGATGATTCTCCATGACTGGGCTGTCCCTTTTGATGCCACCAGAGCACAGACACTTGCCAAGATGCAGAGTTTGGTCCCATTGCCCTGGACCTCACTTATATGGGAAGCTTTTGCCTGAATAGCCTTTTTTCCTTGGCTTCTTAGACTTTCCTTGGGATAGGCTCTATATTTAATATTTCTCTCAGAAATATGTATTGCATATATATGTAAAGCTTCTTTAATTTTTTATTTCCAAGGCTTTTCCAAGGAAAAACCATGCTGAGCTCCAGTTAAAATTTACAAGCTCCACTGGGAACATTTGTGCTGGGGACACTGTACACTGCAGTTACTTCTCTGGGAACATGTTAATTAAAGCACAAATCTCAGTCTGGAAAAAAAGGCTTAGGTATTGAAAGTGCTTCAGAGAGACCAAGAAAAAAAATTCATGCCTAGGTGGGGTCCTTACCAACCTGAAATGATTCTCCCTGCCTGCTTTACCTCCTTGGTAAGCTCATGGAGTTTAGGCCCTGAATTTAGCTTGGCTTAGGGATTATAAAATATCTGTGTCCTCTTGTCAGCTTCCTATAGCTGTGGTAGGACTTCCAAAGAAAAAAAATCTGAACTGTTAAATAGATGGGAGGTTTTTTTTCTTTGATTTCCTCAATATTTTTTCAAGTGTGTCTGGTGGGGAAGTAAATTGGGAGCAGGGTAAGTCTGTAGGGTGAAGCTGAAGTGGAGGGGCAGGGACTGATTTCTTCTCTTTGGGGATCAGTGATAGGACCTGAAGAAATGGCCTGAAGTTGTGTCAGGGGAGGTTTAGGTTGGATATTAGGAAATACTTCTTCCCCCAGAGGGTGGTTGGGCACTGGGCACAGCACCAAACCTGGCAGAGCTCGAGGGGCATTTGGACAACACTCTCAGGCACATGAGGAGATTCTTGGTGTTATCTTGTGCAGGGCCAGGAGCTGGACCTTGATGATCCTTGTGGGTCCCTTCCAACTAAGGATATTCTATGTTTCTGTGATTCTTGGTTTTCTCTCGGTGAGAGGAGGAGAAGGCAGATACTTCAATACTTATCCCATCTCCTTTTTAGATGGGTGGGATGAAATCTGTCCTTCCACCTGAGACACCTTCAGGTAAAGCTTCATTTCTAAAGCTAGGAAGAAAAATTATTTTGTATGTTCAAAAGAACTTGGACAAATCAGGAAGATGATTTAAAAAAAAAATGAACAGGAGTTTACAAGTGTTAACGCAAACAGAGATCGAGTTAACGCAGAGCTAATTGTGTTCTAGAATACACTGACCCCACTGTGTGAGAAGGGGAAGAGGATTGGTGCAGACACCAGCTCCAGGTCATTTTTAAACGTGGAATCCCCTCGGTGCCCCCTCTTTGTGATCTTTGTGCCGAGGAGACTCGGATTTTTTTGTCCAAGTCACTGCCCAAATCTGCAGCAAAGACCCTCAGAGCTTTTCCATGTGAAACAGCCTCACATTTTCCAACGCTGATGGAAATCATGCTGCCTGATGAGTGTGATTTTTTGCTTACATTTTCCTTTATCACTTATTTCTCTCAAACTTCAGCAGGAGGAAATAAAGACCTCCTACGTTCGAATGCTGGGAGCGACTTTGCAACATTAGACATGATGCTGCTTCTCTCATTCTCTTCTATTTTAAGCTCTTCTCTTTGAGGAAAGGAGCCTTGTTCGAACATGCTCTTGGCCAATCCCTTCTATCCTGGTACTTGTTGAAGGTTTTTTGACCGGTTTCAACAGGAGAGCAGAGGTGATGAGGAGAAATGAGGTTCCTGTGGTTTATATGAAATGGAAAGGCAGCAGAAGACCAAATCGTTGTTCTTGCAGTGGAAGAGACCAAGGGCTGGTATGAAACATGGGATCAGACACCAGAGTCCCCAGGGAGGAGCACCCTGCGAAGTACTGGTGGCTAAAGGACACGTCTGGAGTGGGTGTAGGTGTCTGTGCACCCACCACTTCTTGCTTGTCTTTTTCTTAAGGATTTTCATCTTCCCATGACAATCTGCTCCTTTGTCCTTACGCTTTTTCTCCCTTTGCGTCTTTCATCTTCTTCCACCTTCTCATTTTTATTTTAGTTGTTCCGGAAAAACTGAAATAAAGACATGGATTTGCCATTTTGCTCCAGAGCAAATGTCTTACTCTTGGGCCAGCAGCTGGAAATCAAACTCTTCCTTGAGATGAACCCTTGAGTTCATTTCCCAATGCCAGAAACACATGGATTGTGGATCATAATCTTCAATAAAGAGTTACTCTCTAAGATAATTCTATGAAAAACCCTCAAGGTAGGGATTGAAGCCTTGCAATGGTTCCTGTGGTCCTGGAGAAGGAACAAGGTGCTGGATGGGTGAGATTTATCCATTCAGCTGGGCTGTGAAGGGGTTGATCCCCAGGGCTGGGTGCAGTGGTACTTAGTCCATGTTGGTGGAGGTAAACTGAGGATTTGGGGTGCATGGATTGAAATCAGAGTGAGCAGGTTGCTCCCTACCTGCTCTTTACTCCTTGCAGGTGTCTCATGGTAAAAAGAAAAGCAGTTTGGATACCAAGGAACTTTATTTTTGGAGCTTCTTCAGCAAAAGATGATGCTGTAGCTTCACTTAAAGCTTTCAAAAGAGAGATTCAGATGCAGGAAATCTATGCCTTTCTTTAACAGAACACAGACATAATTCTTGGTGGTGCTTTGGGGATAAATACATTACACTTTGAGGTGCCAAGTTGCTTTGCTACAGCCACATTAAGTATTGTAAGTAAAAAGATCAAATTCTTGTCCTGTTTTTCCTCTTCTCCCCCTTTTTTATTGGAGTTACTTTAAGTATTGCTGCTTCTTTTCTGGAGCTTATGAGTTATTTTGGGTTTGCTGCAAAATTGAGTTCAGGGAGGCAACTGACTTCACCTGGCTGCAGAAAAGCCATTAGGAGCTTCAAATTAGTGTGAAATAATTAATAGGCAGGGAAGATTAACGTGGCAAACACAGGCAGTTTTCATTAACATTAGGCAAAAGGATGTTCCTGTAGGTGCCTTTACCACGTGTGTTGTCCTGGACCTCTACAATTCCCTTTGGGCATTAATTAGATCCAGATCACTAGAGACAAGACCTTATAAGCCTGGTCATGTTTTGCATTTGGCTTGTCTTGAAGAGGAACTGAAAGAGATTCCTGCTCAGCAGCTTGCTGGGATTTCTCCTTTCCCTTCCAAAGCCGCTGTCCGTGGTGCTTGGAGCTGTCACAGCACCTGAGAGCCCCACATGCATCAGAAGCATTTTCCCCCTCCTGATCAAGACTGGGGGAAGCACTGGGAATCCTGTGTTGTGTTTTGCTCCAAGCACCGACACCACATCCCACGAGTGGTCAGTCCTCTCCTTGAGTGTCTCCCATGGACAGCAGTGTGAGGAATTCAATATAAAGAAATAAAGACTAAATAAAGAATTGCACTGGAAAGTGGAAAGCAACCCACTCTGAGTGTTCTCTGGAATAGTGGTGCCAAAACCCTGTGTAAGGCTTGTATGAATTTTTAAGGTTCTCAACCACTGTCTACAGTTCCCTGAAAGGAGGTTGTAGCCAGGTGGGGTTTGGTCTCTTCTCCCAAGTAGCGAGTCATAGGACAAGAGCAAATGGCCTCAAGATTTACCAGGGGAGGTTTGTGTTGGATATTGGGAACAATTTCCTCACTGAAAGAGTTGTCCAGCATTGGAAGGAGCTGTCCAGGGAAGTGATTGACTCACTACCCCTGTGGGGATTTAGGGGATGTGTAGATGTGTTACTTAGACACAGAGTTTAGTGATGGATTTGGCAGTGCTGGGCTAATGGTTAGACTTGATCTTAAAGGTCTTTTCCAACCTAAATGATTCCATGATTTAAGTCTTGTGGGGTTTTTTTGTTTTTTGTTTGTTTGTTTGGTTGGTTGGTTTGGTTTAGTTGTTTGCTTCTTTGTTTGTTTTCTTTTTGGCATTGATCCAAAGTGCAAGGAGGTAGCAAAGAGGTCAAGATTCCACCTCCTCATAGCCGAAAGGCATTAAGATGGTGCTGCATGTGCAGATTTAAACCTGCTGCAGTCTCACTGATTTTTGCCTGGAGTAAGCAATTACTGGGATAAAGCATCCCCAGAACACCTTCTGAGCCTGTCTTGGCAATACAGGTCTTTCCAGGACTGCAGGAATATGGATTATGAAAAGGATCTACCTCCTTGTGTTGGGTTTATGTTGCGAGGCTTTGGTGCTGGGGGGGTTGCAGGGAGAGTTTCCGTGAGAAGGTGCCAGAATTTGCCTACATGGAACCAAGAGAGAGGAGTGGGAATATGAGAGAAACAGCCCTGCAGACACCTAAGTCAATGAGGAAGGAGGAGCAGGAGGTACCCCAGGTGCTGGAGCAGCCCATGGTGGGGCAGCTGTGCCCCTGCAGCACTTGGAGGTCCATGGAGGAGCAGAAATACTCCTGCAGCTCATGGAGGACTCCACACCAGAGCAGGGGGATGCCCAAAGGAAGCTGTGACCCCATGGGAAGCCCAAACCGGAGCAGATTCCTGGCAGGACCTGTGGAGAGAGGAGCTCACACTGGAACAGCTCTTCAGGCAGGACTTGTGACCCCACGGGGTATCACCCCAAAGGTGTCCTGAAGGACTGACCCCGTGGAAAGGACATGTGGAAAGGACTCATGATAGAGCAGTTCCTGCAGAACTGCCTCCTTGGGTAGGACCCAGCAGTGGAGCAGGGGAAGAGGGAGAAGAATCCTCCCCCAGAGGAGGAAGGAGCACAATGTGTGATGGAGTGATTACAGCCCTCATTCCCTGTCCCATCACCACTGGAGGGGAGGAGGTGGAGAAAATCTGGAGTGAAGTTGAGCCTGGGAAGAAGAGAGGGGTGAATGTGTTTTCAGATAATTTCTCATTATCCTACACTGTGTTTTGATTGGTAATAAATTCAATTTATTTCCCCAAGTCAAGTCTGTTTTGCCTGTGACAGTAACTGTTGAGTTACTTTCCCTGTTTTTATCTCGACCCACAAACCTTTTGTCATATTTTCTCCTCCTGACTGGCTGAGGAGGGCAGTGACAGAGCTCCTTTGGTGGGCATCTGGTGTCCAGTCATGGTCAGGCCACCACACTCAAGTTGAATTATCTCCTTACAATCCCTTTCCCTGCTGAGAACTCCCCTTGCAGTCGGCCAGGATGTGTGTTGACACACTTTGCTTTGGCAGAGCATGGATTGAAAAGCTCGTCTTTCCATCTCTTGCACCTACCTGGTGTCTGGGTAGCTTCTCAAGCAAGAGAAATAAGAGTTACATGGGCAGAATAAGATTTAAATGGGCAGATAAATGCCATTGTTGGGTGCTGCTGCTTTAGGAATTGGTTGGATGGGGAGTTGAGTGACCTGGTCTAGTGGAAAGTGTCCCTGCCCATGGTGGGAAGCTTGGAACGACCTCTTTAAGGTCCCTTCCAACCCAAACCATTCTATGATTTCTATGAGTTGCAATAAATACAACAGGTTGTCACTATTTGCTAGGTGGGGACAAGGTGGAACTGATAGCAGAGCAAGTTGGGTTGTTCTGTCTCCTGCCAAGGGGATTTTCCTGGAAAACAAATGAGGAAAATAAATGTAAAAACTGTAAAAATGTTTTTGGAACTGTCCAGTTAAGGAAGTGAAGGAGGAAAGATTTGCATTGGGATTCTGTAACATATTCACTGCAAAACCTTCACAGCTTCCAGGACCCACAGTGTAAATAAAAGTAATTTTTTCCCAGTTGTGGCCCTGAACTCTAATAGTGTCAGGACATGTATTTAATGCATATCAGCATTTAATGCACATCAGAAACCTCATACTCCTTCTTGGAGAATCATAATATTTTAGTATTCACTTGACGTAATCAAAGATGTTTAACTTTTTATTAGGCACAAATGTACTTCACGTTCACTTTCCTTCTCATTCTTGTGTTGTCTTCCTTAGCTTGGTAGTACAGATGCATTTTTACTTTGCTTTCTGCCTGTTTTTAAATTGTTTTACTTATCTGTTTGAGCTGCTGAATCCTCCTTGAGTAGCTACAACATCTTGGCTTGATGTGTTGAAGCTCGAGATTGGAGTAGTTAAAATAACCTCCTGGTTACTATTTTGTTTTCTTCTGTAAAATAAAAAACAAAATAAAACCAGAACTGGTAGCATGCTGTGACATGAAATAAAAGCCCAGGGACAGGGAACTGGAAGCCACATTCAGTGTGATTTTCTCAACCATTCTCCAAGAACTGCGTTTTCAAAGTAATTGTTTGGAAATTCTGGCCAAAGGTTTTGTCTGCCTTGATTTTTTTTTTTTTTTTAAATTTAATTTGCTTTTTTTTGAGTTGTGGGGGTGATATGGTGCTCTCTGGTAGATATTTATGGATTGAGATTTCAGGCCTTGGATGGGGAGCTCATCATCTTACAGTCCTCTTGCATTTGGCTAAAATGAATATGCAGAGGCTTCAAAAAATA
Source organism: Pipra filicauda (assembly GCF_003945595.2). Lineage (NCBI taxonomy): Eukaryota > Metazoa > Chordata > Aves > Passeriformes > Pipridae > Pipra > Pipra filicauda. The sequence goes on along the minus strand of NW_024104943.1, from coordinate 7,791 downwards.
TTTCCATATCCTCACAGTACTATCCTCGCACATTGTCCTGTTGCATTTTCCCTCTTTTCCATTAGGAAATGAGGTAGAGGGTGAGAAAAATGGTGTCCCACCAATAAATTTAAATAAATCTCACCCTCCCAAATTAGCACCTGAATTTCTGGGTAGTTTTTAACTTCATGGAACAACTCTGGACTCATAGTGTTGCTCAGTGTTTCTTTCTCACGGTGTCACGGGGACTCCAAAATGCAGGTGTGCATTCCTTGGAATAAAACTGGCAGTCCTTGGAATGAAATTGGTGATTCTCCAGCCCTTTGCAACATTTGGAATATTTCATCTTTACTTTTGGGGTAGTTTGGGCATTTTAAATGTCTCCACACCAATGATTGATGTGGATCTGTAGGAATGTCCCCATGTGGAGACACATTGAAGTCTGCAGTGTGCATTATTTTGGGAAGTTTAATGTAATAATTGAAGATTTGAAGGAGTTTCCAACCCTTGGTTTGGTTCCTCATGGTTCATCTGAGGATTTGTTCAACACCTGAGTGCACATGGATCCAGGATCACTGGGCCAGGCTAAAAATCCATTAAGGCAAATCCAGTGTTCCTAAGGAAAGAATGGAAATAAAGGGGTAAAAAAACCCCTCCCCTCAAAAAAAAAACAACTAAAAAAACCTGCCACCTATCTAAAAAAGTCTCTGTCACAAAATGTGTGGCCCAGCCCTCTCAGCACCTGCAACTGGAAATTTTGCCAAGCTGAAGTCATGTCCTGGCTGCTCATATTCCCATAACTAACCCGCAGCATGTCAGCACCCTGAAAATCCAAGGAAAACCTCCTGAAATGAGGGTCATCACTGTCTGTAAAGAGTTAAAAATCTTATCCTGTGCTGCTCTTTTGCCAGTGATTTAATGAGAGCTGGATCTTGTTGGTAACAAGTGAAATTCCTGGGGGAAGGGGGAGCTCCAGCTCATTTCTGGTGTTGTACAGACTCTATAAAGCAAAGGAAAGGGGTGTCTGGGACAACTGATTTAGGAGGAACTGCTGGAAGAGAAAAGTGGGAAAATCTCTAGCAATGAGCCCCTGTGCATTTGGATGAAACACCATTTAATACCCTGGATTTGTGTCAACCTGAGAGGCTGATCCATGACTTTATTAACAGCTGTTCCAGGGCTCAACCCTCTCACATGAGTGTGAGAAGCAGTGGAAAATCTGGCCTTCAGATGTCAAGCTTGTCCTCAAGTGCCAGGAGATGCATCCTCAGGACTAACCTGAGCAGTGCATCAAGTGGGGTTCTCATTTTATTCCATTTTCCTGGGTTTTTGCCTTGCTCCATCACTGACTTTCTGCTCTTCCAAGCAAGGGTTGGGCATGTGGCTTTTTAACAGCTTAGGGAAATCTGGTTGAGGGATGCAGAGTGTGTTATAAAAATTGAAGATATGAATCATAGCTCCTCTTTGAGTCTCTCTAATGCTTTGTCTCAGAGGAGCACCTTGCTGATAGCAGGGGCTGTTTGAAGGCACTGTAGTGTGTCAGGTGTACAAGCCCTGGGGTGCTTTTGGATATGACCAAAGTTTCAGGTAGAGCAGCTTCTGGGAAACCTGTAAAAGCTGACACAGCTGGGCAACAGAATAGGGCTCTGTAAAGCTACCAGTTTAAACCTTCTTTAAGTGATATATCCCTTCTGTGTAATATGGCCATAATTAATGGCCTTAAGCTGAAGGAGGGTAGGTTTATATTAGATATTAGGAAGAAATTCTTTACTATAAGGATGGTGAGGCCCTGGCACAGGTTGCTCAGAGAAGCTGTAGATGCCCATGCCTGGAAGTGTTCAAGGTCAGGCTGGGTGGGGCTCAGAGTAACCTGGTCTAGTGGAAGGTGTCCCTGCCCATGGCAGGGGGGTTGGAGGATTGGAACTAAGTGGTCCCTTCCAACCCAAACCATCCTATGAGTCTATGATTCTATAGTATACCCAGGACAACCTCACATCACTCCTTGTCAGGAGTGGTGAAGCTGTACAGAAGCTTGGGATAGTTTAAGGGGGTTTAAAGTTGGGAAATGAAGAAATGAAGCTTAAAAGAAAACCCCAAAAACACAGCAGCAATAGCAATGGCAATTCCTGGCACTGACTCATTGCCCTTTGCAGTTGGGCTATCGGGAAGAAATAGGAAAAAGAGGAGCATCTCTTGGGGATCAGAAGTCCACCAAGTTTTCAGCCCATGGAGCAGTTGTGCTCTGCTTGCTGCTTCCTCCCTTTTCACGCAGGCAGGAGCCGCTCACTTGCCCTCCTGCTCTGGGAAGTGATGGCTAAGTGATGCTGTGATTGTGGTTTCTCATTCAGTTGGGGTTCTGATATTCCCACTTGATAACTGAGTTCCAGTTGCTAATAATTCCTACAAATGCTGTCTCAGTCTCCCCTATCCACCGTGTTGCAGCAGCATCTTCACTGTTCTGAGGGGCTGATCTGCCAGTCCAGTGCGAGTTCCACAGTCAGACACTGTGTAAAACTACAGCAAACCACCCTCCCTGGGCTAAATTTCTGCAGCAAAGAGGAACCTGCACCCCCCTTCAAAGGCCCATCCCCCTTTCAAAGTGATCAGTGACCTCCTGTATTAAAATATCTCTTCTGTTTTTGTCTCCACAGCCACCCAGATTGATCCCAGCGAACTGCAGGAGCTTTTTCAGGAGACTTCAGCCAACGTGTTCCGAATTAACTCCAATGGTGCGTATAATGAAAGGTTTCCCAGTCAGTTGTGTGCTGTCCTGCTGATGACTCCTGTGCCTGTACAGGGTGTGTGGCAGCTCCTCTTGTCACAGAGCAAATATTAATGCAGCTTTTCTGCTGCTGCATCTCCCGAGCAGCAGCACATGTCCAATACACAGTCCTTTATAAGATGTAAAAATATTCCACCATATGTTCCATTAAACAGGCACAGATATATCCCAATCCTTGCTGATACCACATCCTTTTCTATTTTTAATTGTGTCATCTGTTACAATGGGGAGTTAGAGTGCAGAAAGGTGGAACAAGTCAGACTTATTTTCTAATATGCTGCAGCACTGCTGTGTTCAGAGCCTGTCTTGTGAGCTTGCAGAACATCCATCTCCCTTATAAAAACACCAACACCAAGACTCTACTGTTATTCTTCACTCTGTAGACTGAGCAGAGATGCTACTCCTGCTCCTGGATCCCCAGGCCCTGGAGATGCAGAGTGCTTCCCTCCTTTGGAGACAAGTCTGGCTCATCAGTTTTGTTGGATTAGGCTGGAGGAATTTATCTTGCAGACAGATGTAAACTAACATTGCTGAATGGAAGTTGATGTCATGGTACCCCAGATCTAAAATACACTAATGTCAGACAGGAATCAAAACTTGTTGGTGCTGATTTTACAAAAAACCTTACAGTTGCTTTGGAATCACCTGGACACCTTCTGTGTCTGTTTTGTTCTGTGTCTGTAGGGACTGGGTGGCAGAAAGGCCTGGCCTTGTTGTAGGGAGAGGATTTTAGTGCCTCCTTGTTTGTGTAAAAATACCCCAGTGTGTCCCAGAGGCAGAGCCCCAGTCCTTGCAGCAAGGGATCCTTGTAGAACAAGGATGGCAAGCAAAACTTCTAAAACATAGTCATCTCTTCTTTAGAGGAGTTGTGTATGCTCTAACTGCCAGGAAAATTCCAGCATCGAATTTTCCATGACTACAAGGGTTTTGTGACCCTTCTGTTGGTGACACACATCCCATGTAAACAAGGGATTATGGCCCCTGTGGGAGCTTGAACTTCCCAGCTGTGACCATGGGTACTTGGCTTGTAGGTGGGTGAACAACTACACCAGAACTCACAGAAATACCTGCAGTAGCATCAAATTTGGTTGCTCCAGCACTAAGAGTTTTAATTTGGCAGTGGTAGTGATGAATGGCAGTAACTTCTGCTCCAAACTGAGGGCTCAGTCTGAAGTTTTGCAGCCTGCCTGTGAACCTGTGTGTGCTGTTACAGATATCAACTATTATCCAAACCAGCCAGGTTGATATGTCTGTTCTGTAATCAAAACTACTGTCGTGGAGTTTATCCTGATAACACCTCAAGATGAGTGGCACATCTTTTTTTTTTTTAAATGCCACAACCCAGTTTCTCTTTTCATTCTTTGTTAGAATTGCATTAATCCATTCAATTAGGGTTTGAACAACCTCTCTTGGCCTTTGTTTCTCCTCTTGAGATGGTGATGATGTGTTTTCTGCTAAGAGTTGCCGGAGTTGAGTGCTCTGTGAAGCAGGTAATGACAATGCCTGTACTTTAAATGCTTAAAACTACTTTGCAAAAATGGAGACACAACTGTTTGAAGTCTGCAAACCAGACTTTAAAATCTGTGCTGTCCAAATTTCTGTGTGAGACATCTGACAGGACTCACCCATGGTGTGTAAGTACCTCTGTAGGAAGAAAGACATCAAATAAATAGCAAAGGACTCATTAATCTAAGGTTCTCACACAGAAGGAGATCAGGAGATAGGAGTTAAAGCTGGACAAATTCAATCTTTCTGTACGATGATAACTGGCCATTAGAGCTGCTTATGGAGGGGACCTGATGGATTTGGCTTTGCTTCGAAACTTTAAATCAAGATTCAAATGTCTTTTTATAAGATATACTTTAGTCCAGCTGCAGTCTGGAGTCTTGATGTAGGAGTGATAGGACAAAGTTTTATGGGAGGAAATCAGATTGGATAATCAGAATTGCTCTCTCTGGCCTTTAAAATCTATGAATCTATGAATTTATAATGCCTTTTAAAGTGCTTTCAGGTTGAAGAAAAGCCCATAAGATACTCCACTGTTGTTGCTCTGTTCACCACCCATATTATTTTTTGTCTGATAAAGTCAGTTCCATTCAGTTTATATGTGTGGGTTTTATAGTCTTTCCCCAAAAAGTGGATAGAGCTTTACAGGAGAGGGATGTTAAGATTTGGCACAGCTAAGCCACTTTAGGGAAAGAAACTTTTAGGGTTAGAAAATGGGGAAGAATGCCCATGATGCTTTCTGCCCTATACCATATGAGGGGTTTTACTCCTTCTGTGCTGGGCATGATGTGTTGAACATCCTACAAGCTGCATAAATCCCATCACAGCTCCTCTTTTCCTTCTTTTCCTAACTTGCCGCAGCCTCTCTGGGGTTTTTCAGGTTCCCCATTGTGTTTGGAGACCAAACCATGCACCTGGAAGGTTCTTCTCCCTCCTGGGATGCTAAAGATCATGCTAGAATCATCGAGGTTGAAAAAGACCTCCAAGATCACCAAGTCCAACCTTTGACTGAATGCCACCAAACCCTCTAAACCATGTCAACTCATTTTCAAACACTTCCAGGGATTGTGATTCCACCCTTTCCCTGGATCAGTCTGTTCCAAGATGTTATGCTTCTGTTGTTTAGCTTCCAAAAATTCCAGGTTGTGGGCAATCTCAGTAATATTTTTTCTACCTTTGGGGAGTGACTATTTTTAATGAAACAAGAAGTCAACTTTGTACCTGGATTTTAAAGCACCATTGAATTTTATTGAGTAACACTGCACAGGTAATAAACACCGTGTGCTTTATCCCTCTTTGCTCTCCTTACTCTTTTTTTACAGAGTTCTGAGCCTTTGGGGTGATTTAAATCCTTTTTGGGCACTTTAGGACTTCCTTCCTGACCAAGGGGGATTTTTACAGCCCTGAGCTGGTTGGGGCTGATCTCACACATAAATGATTCCTGCTCCTTTTTTGTGCTGTGAAAATGGAAATCTTCCTCATGTGTTGAATAAAAATCTTAGTCAGGACAGCTGGTTCTCTTTATGTGCTACTGGATCACTCTCCTGCCAGGTCATGAGCTTTACAGACATTTTTTAATGCCATCTCTTACAGGAGTGTGAAGGGGTAGAGGGAGATTTTTCCTATTCTTTTCATCTGTTTTCTTTCTCTAAATCTTTTGGGGCTGTCCCTGTTGACCATAGGGAAGGTTCATAGGTTCATAGGGTCACAGAATGGTTTAGGTTGGAAGGGACCTTAAAGATCACCTAGTTTCAACCCCCCTGCCATGGGCAGGGCCACCTTCCACTAGACCAGGTTGTTTGATAGTGCTTTGACTTTTGCAATTTTCATGGGTTATTTAATTTAGTTGATTTTTTCCTATTAGCACACAAAAAGAAGCCAAAATGCTGGCTGAAACTGTCTTATTTATGGCTTTTTTTTTCCTGTATATTTTTGTCAAGGTTTTGCATTTTGTTCAGTGTACAGCTTTTAGCTGCCTCTCACTAAGTGTCTTATAAATAAGTAAAATAAATAACACTCCTAAATGGGGTTGCTTTGGTGCATCCTGTCTGATCAGTGGAGGATATACTGAAGGAAGCAGACCTGTTCTGGCCAGATGGAGAACCTGAGTGCTCTAGTGAGTCTCTTCCCTTTCTAATTCCTGTTACTTGCTCATTAATGACTGCACATAACAGGTTAGTGCCATGCACATTACCTTGATCTTAAAGGCTGAGCTCAGGTGTGATGGAGTCTCTCTTGCCATCTCACAGTGGTTTCTTATCCCCTGTTGATTTAAAGGATTGAAACCCTCAGGCTCTGTAAATCAGGGCAGTTCCAACAGCAGTGATCCCTTGTGGATGTGCCTCATCATGCAGGACCAGCACACGCTGGTCCTGTTAAAAATGAAGAGTACAAGGCTTTTAAAACAAGATACCTGTTTTCACAGTGGCTTCACAGCATCTCCCCAGCACAGCTTGATGTTTTGCTTCTCTGGTAGAGCTACTGCTCACGTGGTCAGAACTGGTAAATTGAGAGGGATTTTCCACATCGACACAGGAACTGCACAGGTTTTGATAAAGTGATTTGTGGTCAAAGCAGGTTAGATTTAGCCCAAAATAGCTCAGACTTAATCGCAGAATCATAGAATGGCTTGGGTTGGAAAGGGCCTGAAAGATCATCTTGCTCCAACCCCCCTGCCATGGACAGGGACACCTTGCACTAAACCAGGGTGCTCAAAACCCCGTCCAACATGGCCTTGGACACTTACAGGGATGGGGCAGCTTCTCTGGGCAACCTGTTCTAATCACCACCCTCATAGCCAAGAATTTATTCCTGAAACCTGATTTAAACCTGCCCTTACCCCTTAATCTAAGCCATTACCCCTTGTCCTGTCACTGCAGACCCTGCTAAAAAGACTCTCTCCATCTCTCTTGGAGCCCCTTCAGGCACTGGAAGGGGCTCCAAGGTCTCCCTGGAGCCTTCTTTTCTCCAGGCTGAGCAATGCCAGCTCCCTCAGCCTGTCTCCATAGGACAGGGGCTCCAGCTCTCTGAGCATCCTCGTTGCCACCTCTGGACTTGCTCCAGCAGGTCCCAGAGGTGGTCACAGTGTTCCAGATGGGGTCTCCTGGCAGGAGAGTGGAGGGGGAGAATCACCTCCCTTGATCCACTGGCCACTCCTGTTTTGATGCAGCCCAGGACATGGGTGGTTTTCCTGAGACTCAGGAATCTTAGTCCCACTATTTTCCAGGTAAGAACTACATCAAATGGTGACCTCTGATTGCTCCAAAGAGCCCATCTTGTCATTTTAGGATGACTGACCTTTATGTAAGTGCATAAATACTATGTTCAAACTGGAATATCAGGTAAAATTATTGGATAGGGACTTAAACTTGAGTCATTTTCTCACCTGACTGACAAGTGCTTTCCTCATCTCTTGCATTCATGTCTCAGATTCTCTTCCTTTTATGTAAGTTTTCCAAAATCCTTAACAAGTCTGATAGCTCATGGATTTACCTCAGTGTAAAATGGCAGGTATATGAAGTTTT